>NC_046158.1:22807870-22990370 GCF_011064425.1 Rattus rattus
CTTTTTTAGGTGTGCTGTCAAGCTGCTGACATATGCTTTCTGTTTCTTTTCTGCAGGCACTATAGCTATGGGGTTTTCCTCTTAGCACAGCTTTCATTGTGTCCCATAAGTTTGGGTATGTTGTACCTTCATTTTCATTAAATTCTAAAAAAGTTTTTTAATTTCTTTCTTTATTTCTTCCTTGACCAGGTTATCATTGAGTAGAGCATTGTTCAGTTTTCCATGTATATGTGGGCATTCTTTCTTTATTGTTATTGAAAATCAGCTTTAGCCCTGGATGGCCTGATAAGACGTATGGGATTATTTCTATCTTTCTGTATCTGTTGGCCTGTTTTGACCAATTATATGGTCAATTTTGGAGAAAGTACCATGAGGAGCTGAGAAGAAGGTATATCCTTTTGCTTTAGGGTAGAACGTTCTATAAATATCCGTTAAGTCCATTTGGCTCATGACTTCTCTTAGTCTGTCTACGTCTCTGTCTAATTTCTGTTTCCATGATCTGTCCATTGATGAGAGTGGGGTGTTAAAATCTCCTACTATTATTGTGTGAGGTGCAATGTGTGTTTTGAGCTTTAGTAAGGTTTCTTTTACGTATGTAGGTGCCCTTGTATTTGGGGCATAGATATTTAGGATTGAGAGTTCATCTTGGTGGATTTTTCCTTTGATGAATATAAAGTGTCCTTCCTTATCTTTTTTGATGACTTTTAGTTGGAAATTGAGTTTATTTGATATTAGAATGGCTACTCAGCTTGCTTCTTCGACCATTTGCTTGGAAAGTTGTTTCCCAGCCTTTCACTCTGAGGTAGTGTCTGTCTTTGTCTCTGAGGTGTGTTTCCTGTAGGCAGCAGAATGCAGGGTCCTCGTTAAGTATCAGTTTGTTAATCTATGTCTTTTTATTGGGAGTTGAGGCCATTGATGTTGAGAGATATTAAGGAATAGTGATTATTGCTTCCTGTTATATTCATATTTGGATGTGAGGTTGTGTTTGTGTGCTTTTCTTCTCTTTGTTTTGTTGCCAAGGCAGATTAGATTCTTGCCTCTTCTTGGGTATAGCTTGCCTCCTTATGTTGGGCTTTACCATTTATTATCCTTTGTAGTGCTGGATTTGTAGAAGATGTTTGTGTAAATTTGGTTTTGTCATGGAATATCTTGGTTTCTCCATCTATGTTAATTGAGAGTTTTGCAGGATACAGTAGCCTGGGCTGGCATTTGTGTTCTCTTAGGGTCTGTATGACATCAGTCCAGGATCTTCTGGCCTTCATAGTTTCTGGCGAAAAGTCAGGTGTGATTCTGATAGGTCTGCCTTTATATGTTACTTGACCTTTTTCTCTTACTGCTTTTAATATTCTTTTCTTTATTTTGGCGTTTAGTGTTTTGACTATTATGTGTGGGAGGTGTTTCTTTTCTGGTCAATCTATTTTGGAGTTCTGTAGGCTTCTTGTATGCCTATGGGTATCTTTTTTTTAGGTTAGGGAAGTTTTCTTCTATGATTTTGTTGAAGATATTTACTGGTCCTTTGAGCTGGGAGTCTTCACTCTCTTCTATACCTATTATCCTTAGGTTTGATCTTCTCATTGAGTCCTGGATTTCCTGTATGTTTTGGACCAGTAGCTTTTTTCGCTTTACATTATCTTTGTCAGTTGAGTCAATGATTTCTATGGAATCTTCTGCTCCTGAGATTCTCTCTTCCATCTCTTGTATTCTGTTGGTGAAGCTTGTATCTACAGCTCCTTGTCTCTTCTTTTGGTTTTCTATATCCAGGGTTATTTCCATGTGTTCTTTCTTGATTGCTTCTATTTCCATTTTTAATTCCTTCAACTGTTTGATTGTGTTTTCCTGGAATTCTTTCAGGGATTTTTGCGATTTCTCTCTGTAGGCTTCTACTTGTTCTCTAAGGGAGTTCTTCATGTCTTTCTTGAAGTCCTCCAGCATCATGATCAAATATGATTTTGAATCTAGATCTTGCTTTTCTGGTGTGTTTGGATATTCCATGTTTGTTTTGGTGGGAGAATTGGGCTCCGATGATGCCATGTAGTCTTGGTTTCTGTTGCTTGTGTTCCTGCGCTTGCCTCTCGCCATCAGATTATCTCTAGTGTTACTTTGTTCTCCTAATTCTGACAGTGGCTAGACTGTCCTATAAGCCTGTGTGTCAGGAGTGCTGTAGACCTGTTTTACTGTTTTCTTTCAGCCAGTTATGGGGACAGAGTGTTCTGCTTTTGTGTGTGTAGTTTTGTCCCTCTACAGGTCTTCAGCTGTTCCTGTGGGCCTGTGTCTTGAGTTCACCAGGCAGGTCACTTGCAGCAGAAAAGTTAGTCTTACCTGTGGTCCCGAGGTTTGAGTTCTCTCGCGGGGGGCTGCCTGCTCTCGGGCTCTCCAGTGGCAGCAACCCGGGAAGATCTGGGCCGCCTCTTCGGGGAGCCTCCGTGCACCAGGGTTCCAGATGGCCTCGGTGTTTTCCTCTTGGAATCAACAATGTGTGTGAGAGCAGTCTCTTCTGGTTTCACTGGCGTGTCTGCCTCTCTGAAGGTTTAGCTCTCTCCTCCACGGGATTTGGGTGCAGAGAACTGTTTATCCGGTCTGTTTCCTTCAGGTTCAGCGGTGTCTCAGGCAGGGCTCCTGCCTCACCTGGAGCCCTCTCCACGGGAGCCCAGGGCCTTATACAGTTTCCTCTTGGGCCAGGGATGTGGGCAGGGGTGGGCAGTGTTGGTGGTCTCTTCTGCTCTGCAACCTCAGAGTGCCCCACCTGACCAGTGAAGTATATGCTCCCCCAGGTTCTGGAGGTACATGTACTTTTAAAAATAATCACCCTCAAGGCTTGAGAGGCAGCTCAGTTATTAAAGGCTTACAACCAAAAGGATAAAAGGAAGCATCCCATTAAAAAATGAACACTTACTTATGGGCCGAAATCATCAATCAATATATTTACAGTAGTTATGCTGCTAAGAAATAAAGATACCTTTATTTTCATTAATTGTTTTCGTCGGCCCTTAGATGACTTCAACTATGACCCTTAATTTGTTGTCCTACCCAGATGTATTAAGTTCTTTCCAATAGAGAGACCTTATTGGTTAGTTCGGCACTAAAGATGACTCAGTGATCTTTGACCCTATTTGATCTACAACTTTCTTAGACAGCCTATGAACTGCTTACCTAATTTTTTTCTTTACATTTTTAAGATAGGGTCTCATAACATAGAAATGCCTGGCCTTGAAGTCATGATGCCCCAGCCTCAGCCTCATTCCTAAGGTTCCTTCCTGTTCACTAACTCTCCTGTTAACACATCTCCCAATAAATCTGTATTTAATACAAAGTACATTTATATCTAAAAAACAAATTTCTATCATTAAAGATATTAGGATATAATTTCTTGAGCCGCAGTATACATACCTTGATCAATTAATTCCCCACTGTCTAATTTCAATATCCTACCCTCTTTGGGAAGACCAAAAATTTGTGTTAAAGGTATTAGGTCTGTGAGTCTACACTTTTATTAAAACAATAGGAGAATAAACTAATGTTGTTAAGCTATGGAAAAATTCCATCAAAAAGAGTGGTTATCAAGCAATTTTTCATTTTAATAATACTTGTTAATATATACAATGAAATAAAGATATGTATAAACACTGAAAACTATGTACATTTTAAATTATATGGTTTTTCCATGTGATAAAGGGGAAACATCGATCTTACCATGAAAACTATATTGTTAGAAAAATATTCTAGGTGTCTGAATTTTCTTTATGAAATAAATAATACTCTTTAAATAGTATATAGTTTTTTAAAATAATGCTATATAAATTCTTAGCCTCAATGACTAAAGTTTTTACTGATAAAATTGTTTGATTTTGTTCAAAGGCATGCATAACTTGTACTTCAAAGCAAAACTATCATGTTTCTCAAATTCATGGCTAAACTTAAATAAAAAAAATTATGTGTGAAACTTCCAATAAGGATGTGTATACACATACACATGGGGGTGGAGAGGAAAGGAAGGTGGGGTGAACAGATTAATCCACTTAATGTACAAAGGAAGATTAAGTATTTAACAGAAAAAGACGAGTTTGACTGTCTTCTTTCCAGCCGTGTCATATTGGTAAGCTACCTTTTGCTGAAGGACTCATCAATAAAATGAAGGTAACAGTTCTAGCCTTAGGGGCATGTCATAAAGATGACAAACGGCAGCTTACCAAAGAGCTAGCTCTTTAGCGCAGTATCTAACAAGAATGGGTATCACTGAATATACCAGAGTTTTAAATTCCATAATTTTCAATGAAGGCTTCTTATCCAGGACAGAAAGGAAAAGTGAATGTGCGGGTGAGTTTGAAATCGAATCCATTTCTCATCAGTAGCTGGTATTTCAACTAGAAATTCCAGAACCCTGCAGTTTGGAGGTAAGAAGGAAGCTTAGGGCTTAGCTGTTCAGACTATGTGGTTCTCCCTCCTGCTTTTATAACCCAGCATTCAGTGTGCTCTCACACATACTTGGAGATAGGTCCTGGAGATGCTGCTGTACACTCCAACCCAGGGAACAAATCTAAAACAAAGCATGTGGGAGGTCAAAAATAGGAAAAAATGAGAAAAGATTATAGCCATAGTAATTTCTATCCCTTTAATAGCTCCATAAAAGGGAAGTGTCCAGGTTTGAAGCAGCGTTTATTTGAACATTTTTCTAGTAGCCAATGGGTGTGCCTACATTTGGGATATTTTTCTAGGGAAAATAACTATGTCCTACCATCTCTGAAAACTATACTTAGTGGCTTTGATTCATGGAATTTGTTCTGCTTGTTTTATGGAAACAGACATATCCTGGCAGCACCAACACTACTTCTATTGGAACTTCTGTGGCAAGAATAAAATGTATTCTTCCCTGTACTCTTCTTGAAGAACAACCTGGAACAAAGTTGATTTCCATCAGATACAAACAAAATAGGGAAACTGATTTTTAAATTAAAAAAATAAAAACTAATGTCACTAACACACATTAAGGAAGGCTTTAAATATTTTCACTGTGCTTGGTTTTGTTTTAGAAAACACTGCTTGAAATAAATAAACATGAAGCTCAAAACATGTACTTTGCTGTTACAATACAATTTGTAAAATATAAAGACATTGCACGTTTGTCCAGTTTAACTGCAGCCAGAGAAACCTACAGGTGGTCACCTCATAACAGAGGTTCATAAGCAAGCAGCCCATACAGGCATTTTCAGACCACTAGCAGGGGCTAGGGAGGAAACAGTAGTAGGAAGCAGTAAAAAGAGGCCTCTGACTTTAAAGTTCTAATTCTAAATCAAGGATGGTCTCTTTAACAGCAGACAGTTAAAATGATGTGTCTATCAAAAAGATGTGGTTGAACCTACACAAGGCTGCATTTGCAGTCAGGAAGCAGAGAGAGGAATGCATGGCTTACTTTTGCTTTTTCCTTTATATTCAATTCAAGTCTATGATCTCGGCCTACAGGATGGTGCCATACATGGTCAGGAGTGAGTCGTCCCTTACTTAAACATCTCTGGAAAGTCCACATAGACACAGTCAACAATATTCCATGATGCTTAGATATCTAGTCCCGTTGACTATAAAGATTACCCCCCATTAATTTGATACCCCAACTTTATATCACAACATTCTATTCCAACATCTAAAGTGTGATTTTCATTTCATAATTGAAAATGAATTTAGTCTATCTCTAAAGATCTCGTGAATCATACACTTTTAGTGCTATTCAAAATTGGAAATATTTTTGAGATTCAATGCAATCTCCTAAATATCATTCATGCACACACAAACACACACACACACACACACACACACACAGTTACATGATTCTAAGGTAAAATAACACAGAATAAACATTCACATTCATAGAAGGAAAAATGAAAGGACAAGAAAGAAATGCTGTCCCAGAGCAAGTGGAAAACCATCAGAGCAAACACCAAATACTGTAGCTACATAGCTGTCCTTAGAGACGAGAGAAAGAATCACATAGCCACTACCACTGAGAAGCCCTGCTGCCTGCTTCACATAAAGACTCACTCTTGGTCAGACTCCATTCTGCAGCCTTCCTCAGTGGATGTCCCATCCCCCAGGCCTCTCTAACACCTTGAGGTTTCTGTGGTCACTTGGGTTTCACTTCCATACCTTCATTCTTATGGACTCAATGCAGGGCGTCTGACTGCCACACACTGCCTGTCCTCAGTGGCTTTGGGGGAACTTTGATTCATGCTTCTGTGACCCCTTTACTTTTCCATCTATCAGGTCAGAGAAACCAGTATCACACAGAGAGCACTGCCACATTCTACTGTCAGCTGGATATGGTCCCATGGGACCAGAAATGCTGTGGCCCTCTAGAATAATTGGAGAAGGTAATTCCCTAAGCAGTTCATATCCCACAGAAAACCCCTGCATTTCAATACAGGTTCTTTTCCAGATGAATCTGCACTGTTTTGAGCTCACTGATGAGTGGGACAATGCCTTCAGGGCACATTTCCTATTGTCTCCAAGTACAGCTTGCCAATTCTCCTTAATGACGTTAATTTACAATCACAGCTACTTTCTCCACATAAGCTGTACTTTCCCATAACTTTCGCTCTACTTGTTGCTCTTTCCTCCTGCAGAACTGGCTAAGAGCAGTAAATGGTAACCAGGACACAGCCAGAATGCTATCTACTGTCTTGACATTTCCCTTGCCCAACAATTAGTACATTATTTTTTAATCCAGCTAGCCAATTTCTCAGAACTTCTCCAGAATGAAACCTGTTTCTTGCCAGAACGTAACACTAAAGCCTCTAACGTAACTCCCAGTAAGTCCTTGTTCTGTCAGAAAGCTCATGAGCTGAGTCTCCGTAGCCTGAATTTCTCTCAGGATTTTCTGGTCTTCCACATTCTCTTCAGAATGACTAGGGTCTGCTTCCGACAGCCTAGGAGAGTCCGAACTCTCCCACATCCCCTGACCTCTTACCACATGGTCAAGTCCATCACAACAACAGGCCAACTCTTAGGTGGCAGTTTTCTCTATTAGTTACTTTTATCATCATTGTGACCAAACAGCTGACAAGAAGCAAGCAAAATGAAGAAGGATTTACTTTGGTTTGTACATGTAAGAGAGATGATGGCAAGGTAGGTGGGTGTGAAAAGACTGTGCCTCCAGTCGGGGACCACAGAGAGGTGAATGTCATAGCACAGCTCAGTGTCTTCCCCATCATGATGTACACGTTACTTCTTAAACTTCAAACCAAAATAAGCACTTCCTTCCTTAAATCTGGTAACAGCTATAGAAAACCTGATATATTTACATTGGAGAATGTAAATGTATGCTTTTTCATATGACACTCAGAATATTAAATGACAAAAAGAAAAGCATGCACAGCCACTCCTTGCCTCCCTAGAAGAACGTATAAAATATTTCCAATTAAGTCTTTAGTAACTTTTACAGTTTTCTGCTTAAATTTGAGTAAGCTTTTATTAAAGAAAATTCATTTATTCAGCATATTTTATTTTCCAGTGACACAGTGAGGAAAATCTACTATACTATTAAATCTTTATGAACATCTAATTCATTACCAATAGTATGATTTCATGAAAATGGCTAAATGTTGAACATTAAATTTGACACATAAAATGGGCCAATGTAAGACAACAAAAAATTCATTACATAAATGCTGTTTCTAAATATCACCAGAGAGCTAACAGATGTATTTAAGAATTACTAGAAATTTGCCTGAAACTGAAAAGGGAGTTGCAAAAAACTGCAAAAAAAAGTTTTAATTCAATGATCTTGGCCATACATGAAAAGCACCATTAATATCACCTCAACTACAACCTAATAATACATTAACAACAGGGAACAAGAGTAGCTTGAATCCAGTGCTATGAATATTTTAAATTTTTTATTAAAAGTTTTTGCCACTGCACCTGCATCTATTTTAAGCTTGACCCAATTTCTTTCTTCCCTGAGCCATGATCACTTTGAAGGTGAACTACATTTTCTGTCTCCTCCAGCAGTCAGCTGTTGTAGCTGTAAAAACTCTTAACACTAACCTGTAAATCTGCACATGACATTCAGTCCTTGAATGAATAAATGCAGTCAGTCAGTTTTTAAAAACTATAAGAAATCATAATTAGTAGTCATATACAGTGCAAACACAACTATCAATAATATTCAAAACTTTTCCAAGCAAATGCCCCGCAATAATTTAAAGTCAAAGCAATTGCTGTATTAAGATATTTTGCAGACACCTATTTGTAGGAAGGCAGTTTCAGTGATGATGGCTTCAATAGTTTTAATCCCACACAGATGCAAATTGATTCCACAACTAATCTATACATGGCTTGTCTTAAAACGCATTCAATTGCTGAAAATGTATTTTCTATTTGTATATACACAATATCTGGATAGTTTAGCTGTAGAGAAAAAAAAATCATTGATCTCAGGTTTAAGTTACAGAAAGTCTAATTTGAGTAGACTTTCCCCAAAAGTTTATCAAAGGTTTACCAGGAGTTTCTTTTACTGACCTTTCTCTTCCTTACCTGATTTTCCACCAAAGACTCGAACACAGTCAGTGTCTATTTTAAAAACAACCTATAACTCAGCAGAGAAAATAGGGCAGTGCAGAGAAAAGTTACTATTAACTCCCAGCCCACTCAGTTATTTTAATGACTCATCAGGGAAACCCCGGTTATTCAAATATACCTGTAATCTCATTAAACAGTAAAAAATAAAAAAAAGATTTCTACATTGAAACATGCTACAAATGATTCAACTAATAAAACAAAATGCACTAAGGCTGAACATGAATAATAGATTTAGCTAAAAAAAAAAAAACAATGTATTCAATCGTTGTACAAGTGAGAGGTGAGGGGGTAGGGGAAGAGAGATTAACAAACTCCACTAAAAAGCTGTTTTAACTCCAACTATGAATCTGCTCTCTTTGATCCTTCTTCTTTATACTAACCCCTCCTATTTCAATTTAATCTCTAAAGCTTGAAGTGTAATTTACCATAAGCTATAAAATTACTTAGCAATCTAAAAGCTACAAGCACTAAAAATAGTCTACATAAAATTATAGAAAGTTTGGTTAATAGGAATAAATCCATTTGCTTGATATTAGTTTAAATTGCAAATAATGCCTAACAAGAAATTTTACTGCACTATTTTCTTATGATACATACACACTAATATTACTAATATATACTATTTTAATGTATGTCCTTAAATAGAAATGATTTCAGGTACAAAGTTAAAAAGATAGTGCTATATAATATTTTACAACTTCTGTTCTCTTGTTGTACTTCTTTCTTCAAATCTAACTTTATTTCCTATCTAAGGATTTATGCATTAAGATTGTTAAGAAGGTATCCTGGGTAATTTTTTCTGTCACCCTGACACACCTGAAGATTTTACCTGAAAAACTGCTGGTATCTGTGGAGCATTTTCTGGATTGCTAATTGATATAGGTGGGCCCAGCTCACTCAGGGCAACCATTCATTCCCAGGCAGGCGAACCCGGGCTGCGCAGGTGAGGTAGCTGAGCCAGCCAGTAAGCATCACTGTGCTCAGTCTTCTCTGCCTGAAGCTCCTGCCTGCTTTCCCTTGGTGATGGACCAAATAAGCCCTTTGTTCTCCCACGTCTTTCAGTCAGAGTTTTATCACAACAACAGAAAGCAATGAGGAGCAGACATCTTACATGGTTGTGTTTGGGAGACACTTGAAATCTATTTTTAATTTGTTTATCCAATTATGCGTTGCAATGATCTCTTAAGTGCATATTTTTGTAAAGTAACAATTTTATATCCACATGTGATTTTAATTATCCCTGACAAATACGTTTATTCTTTCTTGATTTGAGATTTAACATTATACTTAAAAATCCCATTCCTTTATTTCACGATTTGACTTAATGAAAGGTCTTTGATTATAAGTTTCAAATGCAAACATGTACCCTGTAACAAATACTTAAATATGTACAGATGAAAATCTTATTTGCTTACATTCTCATACTTATATTCTATGTTAAATAGCAAATTATACTTGTGATTTTTTGTTGTTATTGAGAGGTTCCATGGCTTAATTTCATTAATTCCTTTGATTGTTTGCTGCTATTAGTTTCTTGAAATTCCAGCTATAAACAAATCAATACTCTAGCTTAGGGGTGAAGATAGGCAAGTCTCTGTAGCTCACGGGCAGGCAGCTTAGCCAAGTGGCAAGTGCAGGGTTCAGAAAGAGAGCCTGGCTCAAGGCATAAGTAAGTAGCAGGCCAGATAGCCTCCCCCCGACCACTTGTCCCTTCCACAGGCGTGCACATACGTCCAAAGGAACAGATGCATAAATACAAACTACAAAGCACATACATACAAGATTAATAATGAATTAAACTACTGAATTCATTTTGATAGCATTTTAAAACGGATATTTATGAATCAAAAGAAAGTTTTATACCAGAAAATCACCCCATCCCTCAAACTGCTGCAATAGCCTGTTAAGCAGCCATGTTCCCATCACATGATTCTCCATGAACCACAAATAATTTTCAGAAAATACAAATCCGAAATCGAAGTTATGAAGTAAGGATGTCCCTGAACTCTGTACATGGCAGCTTCCTTTCTTGGGCCCCTCCTGGGGCTCCATGTGATCCCTCTCCAAACACCTCCCAGACTGCACCACAGCCGTACAAACTGCCCATGCCCACACAGCCATTTGTTTCCTCTCTTAGTTCTCACAATTATCTTTCCTCTGTCTGCCTTCTCTTTTATATGTGAACTTTTACAAAAACTTTTGCTCATGAATTAATATTTCTATGAGGCCTCTCCCGTCATAAAGACAATTTCCACTCTATTCTGTCAAGAGTAAAGCATACTTTTTCAGTACAATATCATGACCTGCTTCTATGTCAGGCTAGGGATTTCCTGGGGATAGAGACCATGGCATTATTTTGCTGGGATGCATCTTAGTATTTGACACAATAGTGGATATTACCAAAATTTTTTAGAACTGAAAAATCAAGGACACAAAGAAAGTACCCTTCTTCTGCTTTTTCTTTTACCTATAAATTCTAGCACACGTGCTAACCAAACCTTACGTGCTGCTAGTCATCTCCCAGTACCCAGGAAGTTTAACTGTCCTCAAATAACAAGTACATTAGAACATATCTCTTTTCAAATACAGATCATGTTTTTATTTTCACAGAAATCAGAATTTATGGGAAAATGTCAGATTTTTTTTCAAGTCAACAGGTATACCGATTTTTAACTCGCTGCTACAAAAGAGATTGATGAAATGGAAGATAAAGGATAAGCAACTGAATTTTAAGCTAATGTAGCCTCCAGTCTAAGACGATATCTGTAAATTAACACAGGTTTAACGATCACCTGAAGATTTTCATTGTTGGATTTATCATTCTACTTTAATTCTGGAAGCAGAACTAAGAAGCCAATTCCCTTACCATCCATCTCCAGATCCCAGTCCACATTTAATATTAGACACTTATTTGATGGGGAAGTAAAAAGGCATTTTTAAATACTTTCTGCTATTACTCATTTTATAAATGGTTGACAAGATGAATAATACAGATGTTTTCTCAGGATGGCATTGCTCCAATAGATTCTACTTCTTTCAAACACACAATTAGTTAGTCCAAATGCGAGAAAATTAAGGTATCTGACCCATCCAGATATGGATAGTGAAATAGAAGAACCAACATGTATCACAGAACCATGAATACACAAAACAAAACATTGCTTAATTAAGTTTTTATAAAAGAAGAAATCATATTGGCATGAGAGTAAATGAGGATAAGAGACTTGAACCTGCATGTTGGGACTCGCGTACATAATTGTCCCATTATATTCCAATACAGACAAATGACCTGACCTTAATGAAAGGTGTATTAAGTTTTTGTTTTAGACTTTGGAGTTTCAAGTTATATATAAATGTTTAATAGCTACTTTTAATATACTCACTTAGCAGTACAAGTTATATATATTTGCAGAATCAAAGTATCTCTATGAAATAATGAATGCCTTTGTCATCCATAGGGTATTTAACAATGCCCTCCCAATAGTTTGTAAATCTGGAACACCGTAAGTAGAGAATACATAAAACTGAACACCATTCATCTAGGGTGGCAAAAATTAATTCTTTGCTCTGATCTTCCCTATGTCTTTTCAGAGTTCTACATAATCATCACTCCCCATCTTTAACACTCCAGATCTATACAAATATGTTCTCTACAGAATCAATATGTCACAGGAACACTAGAATTACGAATATAAGTTCATAGGACAAGACAGAAAACAGGCCCAAAATAGGAGGTTGGCCATATATGTTCACAATAGCTGGCACTTACTATTGCCATGATCAAACTACATCCTCTCAACAAACAATACATAATAGTTATAGTGTAACGTGTAAGACACTTCTGTATGAATAATTATATACAGTCAATATCATTCACTATTAAATGCTATGAGGAAACCAAAAAGGTCTGCTTTTCGTAGCACTATACATGCTTGCACTCAACAAACAAAATGTTTGTTAGACATAAAACACTTTGGTTTTAACAAGTTCTTCACATTTGACACAAGACCTTAGTTATCAACGCTAAATAAATACTTATTATAGTAATTATTACTCAGAGAAAAAACTTAATGCACAAAATCCATCTATATATATATATATATATATATATATATACACACACACACACACATACATGCAGTATCTAACTGTATTTAAAAGGTCACACTTCAATTCAAAGATAACAATTTGGTTTAAAGGCCAGATGAGAGATTTAAAAACTATGTCTCTTGCCACAGGAAACTTTCTTCCTTAATATTATTCTATAAGATTATTTAACCCAAAGACAGGTCAAGGTAGCTTTATGTAACAGATTCCTCAGAGATTCAAACATTCCATTTCTCACAGGAAACCTGAAGAGAGCTGATAAGTAGGAAGTCCCTAAAACTGATCAGATTCACTAGGTTTCCTTTCCCAAGAATATATTAAGTCACTCTTACACAAGGTAAACTGTAAAAAGTTCTTTCAAACAAGACAAAGAAAACCCTGAGACCAGACCAGCTACCTGGAAGAAGTAGAAATCAGATAAGCTGTCAAGAAGTGTTTTAGACCAATTGAGTCACTTGGAAAGAACACTTCTCAACTCACTGAATTTCCTGCAGGCTATGCAATGTGCTCCATGTTCCAAACTTTTGTGAGCTGTTATCCATGCTGGTGTGGGCTTTGGTGTTACAGCTGTGTTTGAGTCATTTTTCCTACACGCTCTCACCCACATTCCTGTAAGTAATGCCACTAAACTAAAATTCACTGGTTCACCAATTTGGGCTTCGATGATACCTGTAGTTTGTCTGGGGACTCCCTGTCTGAGGTGTATAACTGTGTCTGTTGCATTTTCCAAGAAAGGTCTTGCAGACAACAGGCTATAACCTGGGAGCAATGAGTTGGTCTAATCACTAAACTACCATTCATTTTTATTGGGCAGAATCATTATTTTTATGCCCTAGATTAGGCTTATTAGCTATCTTATCCAAAACTAGTATCTCAAACCTGATCTCTAACTCTGAGCCGAATAAATTGAAGTATAAACACCAAAAGAGCTTTAATAAATGACTAAAACACTTCTACCCATATTGGTACTAATCAGTTTTATTTTTAAAAATAATAATCTGTATTAACTAAATAAAAAGCTTTTGAGAAGTTGCTCTTTCCAAGAGGACAGAACATATTACATTGTATCAGTTCTGAGACAGAAGTAGCAATGTTAGTCTGATGTAAGGACACTGTTTTGAGGTGCAGTAAGCTGAGCAAACAGAGGCAACGTTCCATAAGGAATGTGAAAGAAATGTCATGGACTCTGAAGTTCTGGACTTATTCACTTCCACTGAAAAAGAATGCAATAACATATTATAGTCATCCATTTTACCTGAGAGGAAAAGCAAATTTGGAGTAATAAGAAAAAGTCCTACCATCTCAGGATTCAAGGACATATCAGATGAACATCTGAAAAAGGAGAAATTTCTACAAAGGATTAACAAAACTAGAGACATATACCTAAATGCATCACTGTTTAAAAACAAACAACTTTGTTTTTAATATTCACTTTGATTCACTATTCCAAACAGATTAAGTCATATCAGAAAGTATGAGGTGATGTTAGTACTAAAATATTTTCCTCTAAGAACTAAATCAATAAAATAGAAGCTGGGGGCCCCTGTGGTTGAATTGGGGAAAAACTGGAAGAAGCTGAGGAGGAGGACAGCCCCTTGGGAAGACCAGCAGTCTCAACTGATTGGACCCCCAAGATTTCTCAGACACCAGACCTGGTTGGTTGCTCACCAACCAGGCAGCATACACCAGCTGATATGAGGCTCCCAACACATACAGCAGAGGACTGCTGGTCTGGCCTCAGTGAGAGAAGATGCACTTAAACCTAGAGAGTTTTGAAGTCTCAGGGAGTGGGGAGGTCTGGTGGGGTGGGGACATCCTCATGGATATGGGGGGTGGGGTGAGAGGAGGAGATATGGGATGGAGAGCTGGGAGCGGAGGGCAGGCAGACCAGGAGAGAGGATGGAGTCTGGACTATAAAAAAGAATTAAAGAATAAATATAAAAAATTTTTTAAAATAGTAGTATTATTCTATTACAAAATTCCATTCAATAACATACATAAGTAGAAATGGTAAAAATACGTTTTCTTCTGCTCACTACAGTAGCACTGTTCTCTATTCATCATAGTTTTAATATATTCTGATTTAGAAGTGGATTAGTACAGGTACTAACAGGTAAGAAGCCGACATCAAGTTCCAGAAGTGGCCGTACACACCTTTAATCCCAGCACTCTGGAGGCAGCCAGGTGACCCCGAGGTCAAGACTACTTGGGTGACAGGGCTACACAGAGAAACCTCCCCTCCAACTCCACAAAGAAAAAGGAAGGAAGGAAGGAGGGAGGGAGAAAAGGAGGGAGGAGAAAGGAAGATGTAAGAGGAAGAGGAGGAAGAGGAAGCAATCAACGTCAGAAGTCTCAATGTCACACCATTTGAGACTTCAATTCTAAATTAAAAATAAAACAAGCATTTCAAAATGCAGTTTAAGCTCTAGAGTTGAGTAAATTAATGACTAATACACGCAGTAATGAAAGCTGCATCACTACTTTTAAACATCGCAAGAGGCATACTATTAGTATTCACTAATATAAGTAAAAAAGTAAGTCTATTAAAAACAGTATAGAAAAATAAACTCAAGATAGTTAATACCAAAACTCTTCCATAAAGGAAAGCTTCTAGAGGACTCTCTGTATAATTCTAGAAAGTCTGTTTTCTGTTTCTGCAGAGAAAGCACAGAAGACTTGTCACCTGAAACTCATTTTCACCGAACATCGGGGATGAAATAATGACTCAAAGCTTCCTGAAGGCAGCCAGCAGGGCCCTGATCTTTTCCGTGGCCTTGTCTGTGCCTACTGTATTTTATAAACTGGTTTCTCAGTATATAGTCCCATGATATAAATATTTTGTTAAATGAAGCGTGAAACAACACATCCTATTCTTTGCAAATGTCACATACTGCAGGTCTTCCTCATCATCTTCCTTCAGAAAATAATTTTCTATTTTGTGAACTATATGTTAAAATGAGCACGGTTATTAGGTGTTAGACAATTCGACATATATAACGATATATACCCATGTAGGTAACTGAAACTAAAGCCTCTATTGAATTCAATGATATTCAGTCAATAAATCACCTAAATCATTTTAGAGGAACTGTAATTTAAAGCCTAAAATTAACTGCATAATATCCTGTACTTTTTATAATAGCTGCTCTATTAGTCTTAGTAGAATCTTATCATTCTCCTACTTCTGTGCTCCAATGCTTATGTCTCTTCCTTATTTCTAGGTTATACTTCTAAGAAATGGATTTAAAATATCAGATACATTCAATTTTTTTCCATAATATATGCTTTATAATAGACTTACACTTTTCTTATAGGGCACCAATGGGAGAAGCCCTTGGTCCTACCAAGGCCCCGTGCCTCAGTGTAGGCAAATGTCAGGGTGGGTAAGCAGGATGGGTGGGTGAGTAGGTGAGGGAACACCCTCATAGAAGCAGGGCAAGAGGGGATAGAATGGGGGTTTATAGACAGGAAACTGGGAAAGGGGATAACATTTGAAATGTAAACAAAAAATATTCAATAAAAAAAATATGCTCTTTGTTCTTCTCTGCTCTCTTTCCTTCTGTCCCCTGTCTCCCCATACTCCCCACTTCCCACCACGTGCCCATGGCCGGCCTCCTTTACTTCTTCTCTCTGCTACTCTTCTCTCATTAAACTTTTCCACGTGGGAATAAAAGAAAAAGAAAATAGAAAAAAAAAAGAAAAAGAAACAAAAGCTAATAGTATGCCTCTTGTGATATTTAAAAATAGTGATTCAGCTTTCATTACTGCACGTATTAGTCATAAATTTACTCAGCTCTAGAGCTTAAACTGCACAGTCAGGAGAGGTATGCTACCTCCCCTGAGTATTTCCATATTACAAACAAGCACAGGTGATAGTAAGATTTCAACCACCTGCAAAGTAAATAAAAATAATCTGTAATTTTAAATGTACAATGAATGATATTACCCCAAACTACTGACATATAAGATTACCTTTAAAATACTGTGTCCTATTCCAAAAACTTCCATGAAAACCAAGATAAAGGTTTTAACTTTTTATTTTGCAAGTCTACTTCTCAATAATTACCTACAAAGTTATGAAGAATCTTCATTATAAACTTCCTTTCCTGAACAAACATAATCAAGAGGACTGAAATGACAACTCAACAGTTAACAGCATTTACCTCCCTTTCAGATGACTAGGGTTCCAGTCCCAGCAACTACAAGTGCCTGTAACCTGACTTTCATAAGATTCAATGGCCTCTAGCCTCAGCCAACATTGCATCCACAAGGCAAACATGAAGCCATACAAGTGTGCATGGCGTACACACACATACACACATAAACTTAAAAAAAATTCTAAAAATCAAGTCAAAGTATTCAAGAATAAGGATTTCACAATTAAATAATTAATGGAAAACCAAATTGAAGTATACAAAATTGAAAATAAGCCTATGAAAAATGTATGATGATATGCCATGAAATCTAGAGCAAGAGTAAACACATACCAAAAGAAAAAATAATAATCTTGGTGGGATTACAAGTCATTTTATCCCTCTTTCTATTCCATTTTATTCCTAAAGTTAAAGTCACTGAATATGTTTCAACTTCAATTAAATAAAACTGCATTTTTTGTTAAATTTAGGAAAGAAAGACAAATTATTTGAAATAACAAACTACTTTGCAATGGCTGACGGCTTACTCTCCTCCAGGAGCTTACAAGATTTTAAAATTATTGTAACTGTAATGGCTTGTGTTCTCATGCTAATTATGTTACCCAAAGGTGGCTCTGTGGTGCAAAGGAGAGCTCATTGGACTTCTATAGCCCTGTGAAGGCTCTTTTCCCCAGTGTAGGGGAATGCCAGGGTACTGAGCTGGAAATGGGTAGGTAGAAGGGGGAGCATACTCACAGAAGCAGGGGGAGGTGGATAGGAGAGGGGATAACCAGGAAAGGGGATAACATTTGAAATGTAAATACATAAACAATCCAATCAAAAAACCTGTTTGCAGTGTCCTGCAAGTAGAATTGAAGGAAGCCTGTCCCCAGTTAGTTTTTGACTGGTCAATAAAGTTTCCAGCAGCCAGTAAGTAGAGAGACAGAAGCAGGACTTTTAGGATTCCAGAGAAGGGTCTGAGGAAGGAGGAAGAGAGGATTCTATCATGAAAAGGTTGTAGGAGATAGACCACACAGGAAAGGTGCAGGACCTAACATGTAGGTGCAGAGGAAAAGGAGCCCCAGGAGAGCTACTGTCTTAGGGTTTTACTGCTGTAACAGACACCATGACCAAAGCAAGTCTTATAAAGAACAACATTTAACTGGGGCTGGCTTGCAGATACAAAGGTTTAGGCCATTATCATCAAAGTGGGAGTATGGCAGCATCCAGGCAGAACTGAGATTTCTATATCTTCATCTGAAAGCTATACTAGTGGAAGACTGACTTCCACGAAGCTAGGGTGAGGGTCTTAAGCTCATGTCCATAGTGACACACTTACTCCAATAAGGACATACCTTCAAATAGTGCCAATCCCTGAGCCAAGCATATACAAACCATTATAGCTACCCAGCAGGGTCTAGGGCAAAAAGGATAAGATAGAAATTTATTAAGTATTAACTCAGAATTATCAGAGTGTGTGTGTGTGTGTGTGTGTGTGTGTGTGTGTGTGTGTGTGTGTGTGTGTGTGAGTCACATGGAGTTAGGGAATGGCCCATCATTGAGCTGTTTAAGTTATTTAAAATAAGGCTGTGTGCTTCAGGAATCCCAAACATTGAGGCAGTAGTGAGAAGCACACATGATCAAAAGTATGCAGAAGATTAATTTAATACCATAACATGTAACTATTATTATTATGATGATGATGAAGAAGAAAAAAATTACTTTATAACTTGTCAACAAGGAGTTGAAGCAACTAATAATGCTCCAGCAGTTCACAACACTATAATTTGGTTTACAAATAGTACTTGTCAGGTTTATGAAATAAAAGTCAATTCTCAGGGTTGGGGATTTGGCTCAGTGGTAGAGCACTTGCCTAGCAAGCGCAAGGCCCTGGGTTCGGTCCCCAGCTCCGAAAAAAGGAAAAAAAAAAAAGTCAATTCTCAATTAATTTTAAAGTATACGTAAATTGTTAAAATAACTATAAACAGATAAAGATCATGATATATACATGTGTTGAATTTATAAGTAGGCAGACATTAGAAAATAAAAGTATTGTATTGATGATAATTATGAACGGGAACACAGGAAGTGTAATACAAAGTCTAGAAGTCAAAGTTAAACATTGAAATTAATTTATGTTATAAATAAAAATGCATGGTAAGAAAATATTGGGGGAGAGAAGCCGTGGCAGGACAATATGGCAGGTGATGTTAAGATTCTGCTCTGTGTATTTACAGGTTGTTATCAATGTCCCTAAGGGATGGATGGTACCGGGCTTTGCATGTTCAGGTGGGCAATTATATCTTATCAATTGGGTCAAAGATTATTGTGTTGTGTGTTCTTTTATGTGACGGCGGCAGGAGAATCTGTGTCAAAGAGGAGTTGGGATGTGCTTCCGCCAAGATATCTAGCAGATATCTTGGGGCACCGCGGTGCGGACCTAGCTGGGTAAAAGACAAACTATACATTTTTTATTTTTTATATTTTTACAACAACAGATGGTGAACCAAGGTGATGGGCAAGAATCCACTAGTAATCTTAAGAGTTGAGAGAAAGTTTTTATTTTCCATGTAAGAGGAGGCCGGCGCCATCTTAAGTCATGTGATATCTCAAGGGCTGGAATTCAAACAAAAAAATGGGGACACCACCAGGGCTCTCAGGCTGTAGGTCCCCTACTGTGTGATAAGTAATGGCAGCTCAGAGAGTTAGAGATTAAAAGCTGGTTTTTAAGAAAGTTGTTTAGAAAGTCTTTCAGGATACTCATATTCTTTTTAACAGAATTTTGGGTTGAAATCCTAGTTAGACAAGCTACTTCTTAATTACGGGTATTATTAAAAGGTGATTAAGTTTGCTTTTAGAAAAAAGAGAGTACAGAGATTACCTGAATCAGGTGGGGATTTTCATCCACGGTTCAGAACTTAGGGAAAAATTAGTCACAACCTCCAAGTAGAGAGTTGTGATGAAATGTCTGTAACACCAGGGAGAGTGAATGCAGACATATATTACAGAAGTTATTAAGGTGAAATAAAAATCTATGGCTCCAGGTAGAGAGCTTGATGGATTGAGATAATTTGGGCTAAAGTCCAGGTTTGATAAGTTGCTTATTAATATTAGAATTGATAAACGGTGTTTAGTTTCTTTTATGAATTACCCCGCTAAAGGTCATATGGCTCCTTGATGCCAGATATCGAGGGTTTGTGGTTACTTTTGATATTTACCACTACAGGAAGCTCGGATTCTCTTAACGTGGGCTCCACTGGAATTCTGGATAAATTTCCTGATATCACAGAGTACAAAAGCCTATCAGGCTCATTGTTTAGCTTACTTCCTTTTGAAAAAATTGTTTAATCTTCATAATGGGTGTGACTTTGAGTTTTATGGTTATATTATTACTCTGGGAAATAGTGCAAGATACAAGCTTTTCTGGTTACAGACTAAGGAAAACAGTATTTTGGGAGAAAGATTTTGTCTTTGTGTTTTAAAAAGGTGTGATTAGGCTCTGGAAACCTCACAGAGTCATACTGATCAGATTTGATAGAGGTAGACCGCCTGAAAAAATTAATACGGAGAATCAAACAAAAAGATTTCAATTCTAAACTTTTGTCTTGAGAGTTGTATTTTGCAGAGTGTGCCTACTTGGATTCCTGGTATCAAGGACTTTCAGCTGGGTCCAGTCAGGACACATCAGCTACAGCATTTGCTTCATTCTTCCTACCCCCTACCCCCAAGGATATCGCAACGCCCATGTACAGCTTGAAGAACTTACGGAGGAGGAGGGACTTTGGGGGGCTGAAAGTGGTTACTCTAAAGTTGTTTTTATGAGGAATTTAAAATTGGTTGTAATTTAACAGGAAGTAATTAGTTAGATTGAATTGTACAGTCATAATCTCATTTGGTAACTAAGCTAAAATCTTATCTTTGCTTTGATATAGAATTTATTTGTTAAAAGTTTAAAAGTACAAGGTTTAGAGCCAGTCCCTCTATTGATGTCATTACAAACTTCTGAGTTGATTACACCTGTGAGTTAAGATTTAGCTCAGCGGTAGAGCGCTTGCCTAGCAAGCACAAGGCCCTGGGTTCAGTCCCCAGCTCTGGAAAAAAAAAAAAAAAAAAAAGATTCAAATCGCAAAGTCATGACTCTGAGTTTGTGAGAGTACTTTCAAGATAAAATTTAGGATATGGAGACAACAGTACAGATTACCTTATATAGATAGATGGTTTTCAAAAACATCAGAAATCCACAAAATTTGAGATTTAAAGTTATTTATCTTTTGTTGAGACATATCTACTCCTAACAGTTCCCCTTTGGCAGATTTAATGAAGAATTTGAACATCTCTACCTCCACGTGAGGCAATACTTTGTGGCTAGGCAGCCACTGGACAAAACTGCCTATTTCATCTGCAGACTAATACTGTCCAGAAAAGGACAAATTATGCAGAATAGTTGGCTGATAAACTGCCAAGACAGGGTGATCAGCCCTTCAAAATCTGCATTTCAAGAGTCTGTCAGTTAATTTTGGGCCAGAAGGCTGAAGACTTGTGCTCACATGTGGCTAACAGGGGACTGTGCTAGTGGAGATTTGTCTCTACAACCTCTCAGTTCTGCAAGCCGTGTTAGGCTTCCTGTGTGTATAGATATTTGATCATTCTCAGATTTCTGACAGGGTTGAAGACTGATTATAGTGTCATAGCCTACCAGGCTATATAACTCTAAATATACATAATTTATTGGATAGTTATCAGATAGTATACAAGCTAGCCAAGATATAATATAGATTTTAAGCCTTTCTTAAGCTGGAATGGATAAATGTTCTGTTTAACTGATACAGTGTTGGACTGGGTGTTAGATATATTTTATGCTCTTAATTACAAAATGATAACAGTTGTGCTCAGCTTATATTTGAGAGAAAGGGATTTTTTTAATTAGACAAAAAGGGTGAAATGTAAGATGATATCACAGATGAGGCAGGCACAAGACAGGAGGCCTGTCATTGGATGAGAAGGAAGAATGGGCAGGAGAGAAGTTTGAAGAAAGAGGAGGAGACTAAAACAGAAAGGAGGAGACAGGAGGGAGAGAGGGGAGAGAGAAGCCGTGGCAGGACAATATGGCAGGTGACATTAAGATTCTGCTCTGTGTATTTACAGGTTGTTATCAATGTTCCTAAGGGATGGATGGTACTGGGCTTTGTATGTTTAGGTGGGCAATTATATCTGATCAATTGGGTCAAAAAAAAAAAAAGAAGGAAAATACTGAATTAAGATGAATAAAATTGAAAAGTTTCTGGGTTCACACTTAATTTCAAAAGTGCCTTACACTGAGAAAGCAAAAAAACATTAATACATAATCATGCAGATATGTTAGACATGACAGCAAATGAAAGCAACTGGGTGAACATAAAACATAGATAGTTTTGCAATTTTAAGACTCCCTTCTCATAACCACTGAAATTTCCCTACATAATATACACATAATAATATCATATATATATTCAGTAAAACATTACCGAGTATCAACTGAGACTTAGCAGACAAATATTTTAATGTAACCTAAAAGTTCTGGCATGTTTTAAAATTTAAACTGTATATTTCAATTTTTGAACAAATAGAGAACTTTTGTTCCTGGAACTGTTTTGTAACGATACAATTTAATCACAGTTTAAAAAAAAAATTCTTAATTCTGAAAAACTTAACCCAAAACACAGAAAAAAGGAAAGAACATTTCCACAAAAAGATTATAAACAATAAACTTCCCAGTAAACATAAAAATTACTAATAGAAATAACAAGCATGTTAAAAGCAAAAACAAATCTATTTCATATATCAAGAATCTATTGATACATAATGTTCTATACCAAAGTAAGCATGAACTTAGTTGAGAAAACACTGTGATATTTGGAAAGTGGTTTGTGTTATCTTTATGACCACTGTGGTGACACCATGTTCCTGGGAAGATCATTCCCAACATTAATATTCTGGTCTCTAAAAAAACTGATATATACATAAAGTTTACAGTTCCAAAAAGATATGCATTTTTATGAGTTTCCAAGGGAATTCTTACATCAATAAATGTCATAAAATAATATTGATTTGATAACCTAATTTTTTTACTGCCAAATTAGTCTTCTGAATTCTAAAAAAATAGCCCAGGCAGGCTTGCCATAAAATAATTATGATTTTTAAAAAAGGCTTGTCTGCATGACAAAAAACAAAAAATCTCTTTAAAAAAATTTAACACAAAAATGAAATAATTAAAAAAATCAAGTTACCTCTAAAATGTTCAGTACACTAAAAATGGCTTGTACACTAGGTCGGGCTGACACTCCTGCTAATGTATCTGGCAAACACTAATTCATCAACAGCTTGCTTCCAAGACAGTGAATCATATTTATGCTACTCTCCTTTCTTCCCATACTAGATGTACAATGTATTGAAATAAAATGTTATTTTGGTGTGTGTGTAAGGGTTCCATTGCTCTGTAGAGACACAATGACCAAAACAACTCTTATAAAGGAAAACATTTAATTGAGGCCGGCTAACAAGTTTCAGAGGTTTAGTTCATAATCATCATGGCAGAAAGCATAGTAGCATCTAAGCAGACATGGTGCTGGAAGAGAGTTCTATATCTTGATCCTAAGAATCAAAAAAAAAAAAAAAAATCAAAGAAAGTGGCTATTGATGGAAATCAGTGTAGTACATCCTCAGAAAATTTGCAATAGATCTACCATAGTACCTAATGACAGCACTTCTGCGCATATACCCAAAAAACTCAATTTCCTACTATAGAAACAAATGTCACCCATGTTTAGAGATGTTCTATACGTGGAAGCTGGCTATACAACCATCAATTGAGGAATGGGTAGCAAAAATACGTTATCTATACACAATAAATTTTTATTCAGTTGTTAAATAAATTATAAAATCTGCAAGAAATTGGTGGAAGGCAAAAAATAAAACAAAACAAAGCAACAAATAAAAATTATACAGAAAGTTGTTTACAAAGTCTTTCAGGATACTCATATTCTTTTTAACGTGGGCACCGCGGGAATTATGGGTTGAAATCCTAGTTAGACAAGCTACAGGTATTAAAAGGTGATTGAGTTTGTTTTTAGAAAGAAGAGAGTAAAGAGATTACCTGAATCAGGAGGGGATTTTCATCCACGGTTCAGAACTTAGGGAAAAATTAGTCACTACCTCCAAGTAGAGAGTTGTGATGAATGTCTGTAACACCAGGGAGAGTGAATGCAGACATATATTATAGACGTTATTAAGATTAAAGAAAAATCTGTGGCTCCGGGTAGAGAGCTTAACAGATGGATATATTTTGGGCTAAAGTCCTGAGTTTTAAGTTGCTTATTGGTTTTAGAATTGATAGAAGGTGTTTAGGTTTGTTTTAAGGAGAGTAAAGAGATTACCTGAATCACGTGGTGATTTTCATCTATGGTTCGGAACTTAGATAGGGAAAAATTGGTCATTAACTCCAAGTAGAGAGTTGTGATATATGTCTGTAACACCGGGAAGAGTGAATGCAGACATGTAGAAATTATTGAGGTTAAATAAAAATCTGAGGCTCCGGGTAGAGAGCTTGACAGATTGAGGTATTTTGGGCTAAAGTCCTGGTTTGATATGTTGCTTATTGATATTGGAATTGATAGAAAGTATTTGGGTTGTTTTATGAATTAGCCCGCTAAAGGCCATATGGCTCATTGATGGTGAGGGCTTGTGGTTACTTTTGAGATTTGTCTCTACAACCTCTCAGTTCTGCAAGCCATGTTAGGCTTCCTGTGTGTATAGAGATTTGGTCATTCCCAGATTTCTGACAGGGTTGAAGACATTATAGCCTCATAGCCTATCAGGCTGTTTAACTCTAAATATACATATTTTATTGGATAGTTATCAGATAGTATACAAGCTAGCCAAGATATAATATAGATTTTAAACCTTTCTTAAGCTGGAATGAATAACTAAATGTTCTGTTTAACTGATATAGTGATGGACTGGGTGTTGAGAATATCATATGCTTTATAAATTGTAGAATGGTAATAATTGTACTCAAATTATATATAAGTGAAAAGGCTTTTTAACTGGACAAAAAGGGGGAAATGTTGTGGTTTGCCTGAAGTTATCTGCATTTTGATGCTAATTCCACTGCCCCAAGGACAGCTGCCTAGAGTACTCAGAACTCAGGTGACTTCACCAGAACCACCTCCCCATTGAATTTGTAAAGTACAGGTGAGGGGCAGGTACAGGATAGGAGGAGGCCTGTCATTGGAGGAGAAGGAAGGATGGGCGGGAGAGAAGTTTGAAGGAAGAGGAGGAGACTGGAATGGAAAGGAGGAAGAGACAGGAGGGAAAGGGAGAGAAGCCATGGCAGGTGATGTTAAGATTCTGCTCTGTGTATTTACAAGTTGTGATTAATGTTCTCAAGGGATGGATGGTACCGGGCATTGTATGTTTAAGTGGGCAATTATATCTTATCAATTGGATCTTAAAAAAAAAGTCTTGGAAAGATGAGGAATTCAAGGCCCATACCGAAACATAGTAAAAGCAATATACAGCAAACCAGTAGCCAACATCAAACTAATGCACTCACTGATAAGTGGGTATTAGCCCAAAAGCTCAGAACACCCAAGAAATAATTCACAGAACATATGAAGCTCAAGAACCAAGAAGACCAAAATGTGGATGCATCAGTTCTTCTTAGAAGGGGGAACAAAATACTCATGGGAGAACATACAGGGACAAAAAATGTGGAGCAGGAAAGGCCATCCAGATACTGCCCCACCTGGGGATCCATCCCATGTGCAGAAACCAAACCCAGTCACTATTGCTGATGCCAAGAAGTGACTGCTGACAGGAGCCTGAGAGGCTCTCCCAGACTTACTGATACAGATGAGGATGGGTGCAGCTAACCATCAGACTGAGTACAGGACCCCAATGGAGAAGTTAGAGAAAAGACTAAAGGAGCTTACAACCCCATAGGAAGAATAACCAACCAGACCCTCTGCCCAACCCCCAGGGGCTCCCAGGGACTAAATCACCAACCAACTAGTACACTGGGAGGGACCCATTCCTCCAGCCGCATATGTAGCAGAGGATGGCATTGTTTGCCATCAATAGGAGGAGAGGCCCTTGGTTCTGTGAAGGCTCGTTTCCCCAGTGTAGGGGAGTGCCGGGGCGATGATGTGAGAGTGGAGGGAGGGGAGGGGGAGCAGCCTCATAGCAACATGGGGAGGGGTGATGCAAGAGGGTGGGGACCGGGAAAGGGGATAACACTTGAAATGTAAATACATAAACTATTCAATAAATTAAAAAGGCTGATAAATGGAATGATGTAAAAATATGAATTTTCCAACAAATGCATTGTATTAGATATAATCATACCTAACCCAGACCAAGAAATACAAACAATGCATGCTCCCCCTCTTATCTGGATACTGTTTGAATCATCAGATATGCGTGCTTAAATTGGAGTAATTTAAAACTCAGGAACCTACAGAAAAGATATAAATAGAGGAAATTCCAAAGAAGTGATCATAAAAGAACACAAGTGGTAAAAATGGGTTAGGGAATTTTCCCAGGACAGTTTTACAAAGACAGGTGAAGACGGAATGAGCAAGAGAATGAGAAGGAGCCAGAAGATTAGAACAGACTGCCAGAGTTAGTTTAAAGCCAGTCAAAACAATTCAGTCAGAAGCCTAGAGAAGCTAGTTTGAATCAGGTAGCGTGGGAAGGAGTTGGGGCCAGCTGGGTTGAACCAGTCAGAGTTTAGAAAGTGCAAGGAAGAGTGAGTTTATTCAGCGCTAAGCCACTGGGGTGAACATCACATCTGGCAAATAAAAGATACATTTACACATAAGAGACAGAAGTCAAACTGGAACTGACATAAAAGCTCCATCCCTGCTGGCTGGTTTTCACCAGAACAGAAGGTGCTGTTTAAACTGCTGGAGAGGAAAAGTTATCAAGTGTTCCCTACCTGTGAATGAAACCTGAAAGCTAAAAATTGACCAGGACAGCAAGATAAACCAACTGTGTAAAAGTGACACAAAAGTTTGGGGACTATTTACCTATGTTCTCATTGAATTTAAGGTCTACTCCACAAGGAGGAACTCATACCTGCTAACTGGGCCAAGAATTTATGGTTGGATAGGCCACAGGCCATTCTACTATTATTCAAATACATAAACATAGTATTATATTGCAACCTAAAGTCTTACCTTTACACCCATAAATCAACACAACTCTCAATTCTTCATCAAAGAACTTTCTGTTTGTAAGTGATATTGATTAATTCAAATACTCAAAACAGGTAAAACTACAGAGTCTCTTATTCTTATTTAGTGTTCAGCACTAAACGAGACATTTCTGTCACCCTCCTTACCTCCAAGGCTCAGATAACTTCACTGAAAGGAGATAACAGGATTGTAAGAGCTAGCTATAATAGCCAATTGCTGTTTTTCTATCGTGACATGGATGTTGCCCATAAGAACTCACAGCAGATGTGACTGCATGTACAAGATTAAGCCAGTCAAAATTCAAGCATGGATGGAGGACACACTTACACACTGCAGTTGAAGAGCATGAAACAGCTAACAGTTGCTAGGGGACTAGGAGTAGACTGGTTTTCTTTAACCAGAGTCCCCTAATACAATTCCCATGCTCAGTGGATGCCTCACGACCATGAAAATAGACGTTGTGGATAAAAAGGAATACATAAAATTTAGAAGAAAAACTAACAGTGGGATTGGAAAGACTTAGAGGGATGATGAGGAAAAGATTTAATCAAAAGCCATAGTATTCCTGTGTGAAATGCTCAAACAGCAAAATTTTCAAAATCACAAAGAAATAAAAATAGTGACAAAGGGCTAACATTTTCCATGTAATATAAATTATTGCTTCTTAAATTATCTCTAAATACCAGTTTAAATATCAAATATAACTAATAATATCCAATTTCAAGTTTAATGGTAGGAACTATCCTCTTTAAGTTGTGATTATATCAGAACCTTCTCCAAGAACTCCTTCTGAATGCTAAAGAAATTTCCATTATTTTCAATAATTATAAACTGCTCAGATAGAAATTTGCAGTTCTAGTAATCTGTATACACTGCTGCTTAGAGATAAGTTGTATCCACACAAGGATTGCTCTTATACTCAAGGTACCTGTGATAGCTATTCCTGGTTGTCAACCACATCTGGAATTAACTAAAATCCAAATGGCTGGTTATACTTGAGAGATTTTTTTCTTGATTAAATCATTTTAAGTAGCAAGACCCACTTCTAATCCAGATGCGTGAAGTAAGACAATTGACCCTTAATCCGAGCAATGCCTTCTGCTGCCATGGAAGAACATGCAAGGAAGCTTCTCTCTCTGCCTGCTTGCCCTCGGCAAGACTATTCCTGCACTGGCATTGAAGCCGGCTTCTTCCTGATCCAGATATACTGAAAACCAGCTGATGCATATGGATCAGAGGATGGCCTTGTTGGGCACCAATGGGAAAAGAAGCCCTTGGTCCTGACAAGGCTCGACACCCCAGGGGAAAGACGGGGCAGGGAGGCAGGAAAGGGTGAGTGGATAAGTGGGGGAGCACCTCACAGTAGAGGGTGGAGGAAGGATGGGATACGGGGTTTATGGACGGGAAACCAGGAAAAAGGATAACATTTGAAATGTAAATAAATAAAAAATATCCAATAAAAATATTCTAGAAAAAAATAAAGAGGTGGGCTAAAAAAGAGAGAGAGAGAGAGAGACAAGAAAAAATGAAAACCAGCTGAACCATCCAGCCTTGTGAACTAAGCAGCGATTGTATTCTTGGCCCTTCCATAGGTACTAGACTACATCAGACAGATTTGGTCTCATAAATAAATAAGCAAACAAACAGTAAAAATAAAACCAATTGTAACAGATAATTTCTCATAAAGAGAAATGCCAGTTGAGATACAGGAGACATTTAGGACACTAAACAGGTAAAACTAAAAAAAAAGATCCTCTTGTCATATATAACTGAAGCAATAAATATACTTAAAAAAAAAAATAAGGGAAACTATATCAAAGCAGCAACATGAAGTCACATACAAAGTCAGGCCAATCAGAGTAACAGCAGATTATTCAACTGAAACTGAAAAAAAGAAAGACTTAAAGTGATATATTTTGAGCACTGAAAGGCAACAATGACTAATCCAGAACAGTTATCTGTCTTAATTTCAAGAAAAGTAAAAATTTCCCATAATAAAAATACACAAAGGAAGTTATTACCACTAAGTTGGCACTACAGAAGTTACTTGAAGGAATCTTTCAAATAGAGAAGAGAAACAAATCTATCTAGGGGCCCACATTAAAGAATATGCCACATTAGAATAACACTCAGCAAGAGACAAAGAAAAAAGGAAAAAAACTATAAAATCAGCAAAAGGGCAAAAACCAATAGACACTTTTCAATAATAACTCTGAATATCAACATTGTCAATTCCCTGATCTACAGAAACAGAACAGTAACTGGGTCAAAATGCAGCAGTCATCTATTTGCTGCCTCCAAGAACTGCATCACAGCACAGAGATCACACATTGTTTCAGAGTGAAAAGATAAAGAACCTAGTCCAGGCAAATGGACCTAGGAAACACACGGGTACCAATGTTTTAGTAATATCTCGGCTGGAGGCTGAGGGTGGGGAGGGGAACATTGAAAATCAAAACTGTCTCGGGTTTTCTGCTGTAAACAGAAACCATGACCAAGGCAATCTTATAAAGGACAATATTTAACTGGGGAGGACTTACAAGTTCAGAGATTCAGTCCATTATCACCAAGGCAGGAGCATGGCAGCATCCAGTTAGACATGGGGCTGGAGGAGCTGAGAGTCCCACCTCTTGTTCTGAAGGCAGCTAGCTGAAGACTTAGTTCCAGGCAGCTAGGGCGAGGGTCTCACAGCCCACGACCACAGTGACACAGCTACTCCAACAAGGCTATACCTCACCAGTGCCACTCCCTGGCCCAAGCATATACAAGCCATCATATTCCACTCCCTGGCATTCCTCCCCCATAACTTTGTTCAACACATAAGTCTATGGGGGCCATACCTAAACATAACATAATAAAAATTACATATAGTACAACTTCCAACGCCCCCATAGTCTAGCAGTATCAACAACGTAAAAAGTCCAAAATTGGAAGTCTCTTCTAAGATTCATCAAATCTCTTAACTGTAATCCCCAAAGCAAGACAGAAAACCAGCTGGGCAACCTCCACACTCTGCATCTCCATGGCGGATGTCAAAGCGCTCTTCAGATCGCCACCTCCTTTTTCATCTTTGTTGACTGCAGCAAACTTCTTTCTCCTGGGCTGGTTCCACTCACTGTTAGCAGCTTTCCTCAGCAGACAGCCCATGGTTCTGCCATCTTGAATATCATGGGGTCTCCAAAGCAACTTCAGTGTTATAGCTTCTTATTTCAAATGTCTGGAATTCACACATGATCTTCTAGGCTCCTCCAAAGGAGGAGGCACTCTAAGCTCAGGTTGATCCACTCCACTGTCGCTGGCTGCTGTTCTTGGTGATTATCCCATGGTACTGGCGTCTCCAATACAATGGGGTCCTCCACTACAACTAGTCTTCACCAATAGCCTCTCATAGGCTCTCTTCATGGTACCAAGCCTCAACTCCTTTGCATGACCCCTTCAGTCCTGGGCGGTCAACTGTAACTGAGGCTGCACCTTCACCAATGCCCTTCCGTGGCCTCCCGGTGCCAAGCCTCAGCTGCTCTCCATGATGCCTTTATTCCTTCAAAACCTGTACCACCTGGGTGACTCGTACACATTAACAAGTGCAGCACAAGGTAAAACCTAGGAACACATCTTCTTTGTGCTCTCAGAAAACAAACACATCCCAGATTTCACCTCAGTGATGCTGGTCTCATCTTAATCACCACTAATGTCTTCGTTCCAGCTCACCAGCAACAATTGTCCCAGTAGTGCCTTCTATTCCTGACTCTAAAGCCAGAGCCAAATATTCAAAACTGCCCAGTTCTGCTGCTTGTTAGGGCTGGAACATGGTCCCTTTATTCTATTACATTATCACTTTCTGTTTTCCAACTCCTTCAAAGCCTAAACTTGGCTGTCCTGGAACTTGCTCTGTGAACTGACCTTGACCTCAGAGATTTGCCCGGCTCTTTCTTTTGATTGCTGGGATTAAAGGTGTGTACTACCACACCTGGACTTAACCTTTTCTTCACCTAGAACCTGCTCTGTTCTAGGCTGGCATTGAACTCAGAGAACTGCTTGCCTTTGCCTCCTGGGATTATATTACTAAGCCTAAACCTAAATTTTACTGGGTGGGAATTTGCCCCAAGATCACTACTCCCTTAATTCAATTTAATATCCTTGAACACAGAATTCGGCTCCATTTCACTTCCTGGTGTCTCTTTAATACTCACATCATATATTTTATATTTTTCCTTTCTCGGTTTGCTATGCTCATTTAAAATGCTCTTCATGAGACTGAACAAGAAAACAGTCTATGATATTTCTGAGGCATTTCTGAGATTTCCTTTGTCAGTGCAATTAATCTGAGTCTATTCACCTTAGCCTCAGGCAGACTCTTTATTTTTTTTTTTATTTATTTATTTATTTTTTTTTTTCGGAGCTGGGGACCGAACCCAGGGCCTTACCACTGAGCTAAATCCCCAACCCCCTAGGCAGACTCTTTAGACAAAGGCACAAAGTAGTCACATTCTTCACCAAAACACCTCAAAAACAGTCTCTGGGCCACATATTGAAATCATCCCATGAAAGCTCTTGGGTCAGGGCCACACAATTCAAGTCACTCTCAATAACAAAGTCTTCCATATTCCTATTAGAATAGCCCATTAAGCCTGACTTAAAGCATTCCACTACTTTCCAAATCCAAAGTCCCAAAATCCAAATTCTTCCAAACAAAAGCATAGTCAGGCCTATCACAGCAATACCTCAGCCCCTGGTACCAACTTCTGAGAGTCCTATAACTTGTACTGAAGGCAAACAGAAGAAGACTCACTTCCATGCACCTAGGATGAGGGCCTCAAAGCCTATGCCCTCAGTGACACACCTACTCCAACAAGTCTACACCTATTAGTGTCACTCCCTGGGCCAAGCATATACAAAACATTACTAATGAGAAAAGACATAGGTGATCATTTCATATTCAGTAAGGGAACAATGTATCAAGAAGAAACTATTATTCTAATCATGTATGCCACAAGCATGAGTGTATATAATTTTATGATCCAGCTACACACTCTAGCAAACACAACCAAAGGACTCCATATTCTCTTAATTGGTCACCAGAATTAGAAGGCAAGACCCTACTACCAAAGACATAAACAACATAGTTATAGGACATAAAAAAAAAAAAAAATCAACCTGGATCTGACCTGAAAACTTCCTCTATGCTGTCTGGCTTTCACAGTGCCAGAGGGTTATATAAGCCACTGAGGTAGAAAAGCTATCAGAAGTATTATTTGGAAGCAACCCCAGCATGCTACAGTAGCACTCTTACAGACAAGAAATGCCCACTGGAAAAATAATAGCACAAAAGTTATGGTGTTAAACCAACCTTTTATTTATTTATTTTTTGACTCCATAAAAGACCTGCTCAACAAGAAAGAATTCAGGTTTATTATAGTAAACCTGGTCACAGGCCCTAGGGAGAGACCTTGTCTTGATAAATAGACATTTTGTCAATGGCCTTCTGAAGGTTTATGTGTAGAAACAGATTCATATTGCCTTCAATATTAGTTAGAGGAGCATTTTTCTGCAATATCCATACTGAGAATAAGTGACTATGGACGACTCATCACTAAATGGAGTGAGTAACTACAGCAGACCTTACCCCAGGCTTGGAGAAAGGCAGGAAAAATGTAGAAGCCACATGATTAAAATGGGTGCTGTGAGCTGCCATCTCATAAACATCGCATGACTATTTCATTCATGACTACCTCTAGCCACAGTTACCAACACAAGAACTGTATGAGATCAAGCCAACAAGACCAGCTGGCATTCTATCATGTAGCACTGATTGGTCTCAGTAGATTACAAAAATAAGTAAGTAAATAAATAAATAGGGACAAAGAAAGGACATAAATAGGGAAGAAGGATGGATTAAGGATACCTGGGGGAGAGGAAGGAGGAGGTGAAAGAAAACATGACCAAGAAAAGTGTTTACATGTATGGAACAGTGAAAAATAAATTCTAAAATTCCATTAAAAATAATAATTAATTTTAGTTAGTAATTTCTTAGATTATAGAAGTTCACAAAATAAAGGTATTACCACATACTTAAGATGTTAAGTGATTAATAGCTATAATATTAAGTACTATATTTACTTATACATCTAGGCAGTTTTATTGGCGCTAACACCAACTTTCTCAATTCCAGCTTTTCTCCTATAAAACAGAATCGTCACATTAAAACAGCAATACTAGTACTCAAGAACAAACCAATAGGAAATACAATATAGTCCCCTTAGTTGGGTATGAACCATTTACCCAGTGAGTTCAAAGACACAGCAAGTCTACAAAGGAACTGAAGTAGCAGAACAAATATATCAGATAGCTTTACACAGCTCATTCAAACCTTGTTCAAATTCTATGTCTACATTCCTCCAAAACAAAGGCTAGGAAACTAAAATAAGATGTTCAGCACTCTGATGGGAGTCACATGAAATGGCTTTCTGTGACCAAGGCAAATCTCTATGAGCAAGCATGTCTCTCCAAGCTTTCCAGCACTCCCTTTTGTTATTCATCCTGCTACTAAGTTACATAATTTTCAGTGATAGAAGGAACCAGGGAAACAAAAGCAAAATTCACAACCAAGGCTTATGCAAAGAAAAGTGGTTACCAGAATTCCAATTATATCACTCACTTATGAACTAAAATCCTTGCGGTTTCCTATAAGACAAATAACACTTACCAAAATATTTAAGTAGTTGGTAAGACTGTTTTCTACTGAAACCAGGGTCTTTTATCATCCAGAACACAACAATAAGAAGTAAAATTTAAGTTTGAATATCCAAAGCTCTTTCTGACTAGACTGAGCAATGATCTAGTCCTTTTTTTGGATATAATAAATAAATAATTTTCTAAATTTATATGCACACACTTTTCAGTCATGTGACTACTTTAATAAATGTCAAATTCCTACATGGAGCCTGTATCGTCTATGTTCATTGTGGTTTTTTGCCTTGGAAACCAAAGGCAAGTGAATCTGAGTTGACTCCTAATCTACAGAGGGAGTGCTGGGATAGCTAGGGTTACAGAGAGAGATCCTGTGTCTGAGAAGGGCAAAAAAAGTCAACACCACACACACACACACACACACACACACACACACACACACACACATATACACACACACACACACACACACACACACACACACACACACACACACACACACTTGATTTTCTTTCTTTTCTTAATTGGAGCCTTCAATTCCAAACCTTATAAAAGTTTTTTTTAATTTTTTATTATATATTTCTTCACTTACATTTCAAAGGTTATTCCCCTTCCTGGTTTTCTGTCCATAAGCCCACATTCCCTCCCATCCCCCTCCCCCATATGAGTATTTCCCCTATACATCCCCCTTATTTTCCTCCCCCATATTCCCCTCACTGGAGGTCCAACCTTGGCAGGACAAAGGGCTTTCCCAGTGGAAGGTGCCCCCAACAAGCTCTACATATACAGTTGCAGCCCAGGGTCAGTCCATGTAAAGTCTTTCAGTAGTGGTTTAGTCCCTGGAAGCTCTGGTTGGTTGGCATTGTTGTTTTGATGGGGTTGCAAGCTCCTTCAACTCTTTCAATACTTCCTCTAATTCCCCCTCTAAGGGGGTCCTGTTCTCAGTTCGGTGGTTTGCTGCTAGCATTGACCTCTGTATTGGACATGTTTTGGATGTGTCTCTCAGGAGAGATCTATATCCAGTCCCTTTTTGCGTGCATTTTTTAGCTTCATCAATCTTATCTAGTTTTGGTGGCTGTATATATATGGGCTACATGTGTGTCAGGCTCTGAATGGCAATTCCTTGAGTCACTGCTCTAAACTTTCCTTTCATATCCCCTCCTATGAATATTTTTCCCACTTTTAAGAAGGAGTGGGAACATCTGCATTTTGGTCATCCTTCTTCTTGAGCTTCCTGTGCTCTGTGGATTGCATCTTGGGTAATTTGAGCTTTTTGGCTAATATCCACTTATCAATGAGTGCATACCAAGAGTGTTTTTCTGTGATTGAGTAAACTCATTCAGGATGATATTTTCTAGTTCATTCCATTTCCTATAAATTTCATGATAAACAACTTCAGCAAATTGTCAGGGTACAAAATGAACTCAAACAAATCAGTAGCCTTCCTCTACTCAAAGGATAAACAGACTGAGAAAGAAATTAAGGAAATGACACCCTTCACAATAGTCCCAAATAGCATAAAATATCTTGATGTGACTTTAACCAAGCAAGTGAAAGATCTGTATGACAAGAATTCAAATCTCTAAAGAAAGAAAGTGAAGAAGATCACAAATGATGGAAAGATCTTCCAAGCTCATGGATTGGCAGGATTAATATAGTAAAGATGACCATTTTGCCAAAAGCAATCTACAGATTCAATGCAATCCCCATCAAAATTCCTACTCAATTCTTTATAGAGATAGAAAGAGCAATTGGCAAATTCATTTGGAGTAACAAAAAACCCAGGATAGGGAAAACTATCCTCAACAATAAAAGAACTTCTGGGGGAATCACCATCTCTGACCTCAAGCAGTATTACAGAGAAATAGTCATAAAAACTGTATGGTATTGGTACAAAGACAGGAAGGTAGACCAGTAGAATAGAAAAGAAGACCCAGAAATGAACCCACACACCTATAGCCAATTGATCTTTGACAAAGGAGCCAAAACCATGCAATGGGAAAAAGATAGTGTTTTCAACAAATGGTGCTGGTTCAACTGGAGGTCAACATGTAGAAGAATGCAGATCGATCCATGCTTATCACCCTGTACAAAGCTTAAGTCCAAGTGGATCAAGGACCTCCACATCAAACCAGATGCACTCAAATTAATAGAAGAAAAAGTAGGGAAGAATCTTGAACGCATGGGCACTGCGGAAAATTTCCTGAACAAAACACCAATGCTCTAAGATCAAGAATCAACAAATGGGACCTCATAAAGCTGCAAAGCTTTTGTAAAGCAAAAGACACTGTCATTAGAACAAAACGGCAACCAACAGATTGGGAAAAAATTTTTTCCAGTCCTACATCTCATAGAGGGCTGATATCCAAAATATACAAAGAACGCACGAAGTTATACTCCAAAGAGCCAAATAACCCTATTAAAAATGGGGTACAGAGCTAAACGAGACATTCTCAGCTGAGGATTATCGAATGGCCAAAAAGCACCTAAAGAAATGCTCAATATCTTTAGTCATAAGGGAAATGCAAATCAAAACAACCCTGAGATTTCACCTCACACCAGTCAGAATGGCTAAGATCAAAAACTCAGGTGACAGCAGATGCTGGTGAAGATGTGGAGAAAGAGGAATATTCCTCCATTGTTGGTAGGATTGCAGACTGGTACAACCTCTCTGGAAATCAGTCTGGAGGTTCCTCAGAAAATTGGACATTGTACTACCTGAGGACCCAGCTATACCTCTCCTGGGCATATACCCAAAAGATGCTCCAACATATAACAAAAACACATGCTCCACTATGTTCATAGCAGCCTTATTTATAATAGCCAGAAGCTAGAAAGAACCCAGATGCCCTTCAAAAGAGAAATGGATTCAAAAAATGTGGTACATCTACACAGTGGAGTGCTACTCAGCTATCAAAAACAATGACTTCATGAAATTCATGGACAAAAGCATTTTTAAACTAAGAAACAGGTCACTCAAACCTGTAACACACACATAAATAATAGGTGACTATGGGAAAGACAAGGAAAGGAAGGAGAAGAAATCAAGCACTGCAAAGTATAAACTAGTTTTCAATTCCATGGACATTTTAGAAAGCAGGTTTAGAATAGTGTATACTAACATGTAGAGTATAATTTTAAAACAAAGAAGATTCACATATGTACATATTAAAAATTTTTCCAGCTTATACACTAACCAAACAAAAAACCCAACACGTATTTTGTATGCTACTTTCTAGTAAAGATATGTCATTGAAATAGTTCATCTATGCCTTAAAGTGCCCTTTAATTAATAATCTTCATTTGTAAATATTCTCCAAAACACATAAACATATATTCCTCTTACACAAATTTTAAGTAAGTACATTTCTTGAAATAATTATTATGGTAGAGTGCTTAAAAGATTATTAATTTCAATTATCAACAACTCCATACATTAATTATACTTTCTCTGCCTTTTTTAATTCAAATGTATTTCACTGTGTCCATCCAAAGGATAATTAGACATTCAAAAAAAAAAATTTGAGTTTCGCCTAGTTACCCTTTCAGTGGGTAATGGTAGCGTAAAAATAAAATATAATAAAATAAAATGATCACACTCTTCACAGGCTTTCTTTTCTTTGCACACCTTCTCCCCCTTCCCCCGCTCCCAATTAGGTAAAATTAACTTCAAAGTTCTGAAGCCAAAAAGCAGTGGGCAATATTCAGTGTTCTCTAACAGAAGCTTACTTTAGGGACAGAAAGGGGAGTCAGGGGAATGTGCTCACCCCAATTTATAAAGAATCAGCATATGGAATAAGTATGATCTTACTCTGTTCCTCTAAAATAAAATTATAGGAACATAGTAAGTTGCACAGAGAGGAAGTAAAAGAAAACTGATGTTTTAACTAGGGTTTTGGCTATATGGTGAAACGACTAAAGTTAACTAGCTCTACATTCTCACTGAGATGAGGAACACACGAGCATAAAATACTTTATTCCTTAGCATTGCTCATAGGACAAGGCTTCCTCTGTAAGACAGATTGAAGCTACAACCTTTTCTTCCAAAGACGCCAAGAACAGAAAAAAAGACATAATCACAGAAAGATAATCTGAGTGTATCTTTTAAGACAGGTATTCAAAGACAGTCTATAAATATGCACATTTGAAAAGAATAATCAAAGGACAGCATGCACCTATGCTTGGAAGGTCATCTCGAATTCAATTTCACCAGCTATCTTTTCTTTAAAAAAAAATAATTCTACATTTCTTACATGATATAAAATTCCTCCTCTCAAATCTATTTTTCCTTAGTTATCTTTTGTTGGTGGTGGTGGTTGTTGCTGCTGCTGCTGCTGCTGCTGTTATACTAAAGATTGAGTTTACAAAATACTGAACAGACAGCATACAAAAGGCTTTTAGAACTATACCATATGGTCCAGGGAAAGGAACAATCTGGACAACCTCCATTTCAATCTGCAAGCCTGTCCACCTCTATAACATACTCTGTTGCTTTAAAACATTAAGCTGGAAGTGCAAAAGCACAAGTACTGTATCTCCAGCATTACCATACACTCACACTGTGGAAACTGTGCCTATAAAACATAGTAAGCATCTGCTTTCGCTTGTAGTTTGAGATCTAGGATGCAACACCCAACCCAGGCATACAAACCTAGACCACTATTCAAAAGAAACAGTATTTCAGCAGGGTATGTGTGGATATTCGACTTACCCTTTGGAAATGTAAAATTTAAAAAAAAAAAAAGCCCACATTTTTACAGAGGCACATTGGCAAGAGCTGATGTAACAGATGACATACATATTCTTGGAAATCAAATAAAAGCAATAGGAAAATACCCATTGTTGCCCGGTGAAGGCCTAATCACATGGACACAGCTGGAACCAATGTACATCATTCATTAATGAAAGTGTACTGTAGTCACCACTTTTTGATGCATTTAAACTGCTGTTATAGCCAATTCTGAGAATTTCTTGGTGTGGTGTTGGTAAGATTGTTTTAGTAGGAAATGTGAGAAGATTTAGGACAAGGATTTTTTTTTTTTTTAAAAGTTCTGATACTGAAAATATGAGAGTTGCTCAAAAATCAAAATGTCATCTTACCTGGCATATACTAGCAGCAGTTCAAAAACTGCAGTGTAACCTGAAAAAGGAGGACTCATATGGTACTACAGACCAAACGTGAGCAGTGTGAGAGGTCACAAAAAAAATATGAAATATTTGTGAAAGTATATAAAAAAATTAGGCACAGAAGAAATTCAAATATATCAAAAATAAGAAATAGGATATAAAAATATCCTCTTGAAAAGTATTTCCCACTGACCTACAATGCACCCTGTGTGCATAAAGAAAAATATTCATGTTCTGGAATACATAATTTAGAAATCGTGATTTAGTGTTCTAGTTACTTAACAGCTAACAATTCATTCAACCATCTACTCAAAGGAGTTGTATGTAGAGTTATATTGCTTTTCAAATGAAACAAATCACTAAGTATAATCAAAAATTTCTTACATGGCATATTAAAAAAACAGAGTTAAAAACAGTTATATCATTTTTAGTTATCTTACAAATTTGCCATGTTTCCACAAATAGTAATTAAGTTACAATATAATTTATAAAAACCACATCATATCAAACCAAAATCATTCTTGTTCCATACTGTGAATTAAACAAAATATAAAATTTATTGTCTATAATGAAAACTTCATTATCACTGATCAAAAGTTGTTAGATATTATAATTCCTAAATATGCAATATTTCTCCTATGTGTGTATTTCCTAAGTTAATAATAGCCTTAACACAAGAAATAATATAAGGTTTAGATAAAATTATCTTTAAAGTTAATAAATAATATTTTATATATAGACCTATCCAATATAACCAATTATAATATCTTCAAACCTTGGCACTAGGGATTAAAGACAAAACTATAATGAACTTAAAGGAGAACAAAGTAAATAAAGTTTCAGTGGGGTCCTTTGGGTATTACCATTATAAGAAGCTTAAAGTTAACCTAAATATCCAATCCATGAAACCTGACAGGCAACTCACCCAGATTCTTTTCAATACTTCCTGAAGGAAAAAAAAGTAGTCTTCAGAGAATTCATTGAGAGAGAGGTCATTGTACTGAGTTGTACATAAGCACTAAACATAAAAGCAATTTGAATATTTGTTTGCTTTGCTAAAGTAATGAGGCAATGTGTTCCTGAGCTTGTCTTGAAGGAGAAAAAAATAACAGGTGAGTTTATTTAATGCATAATTCTAATCTACCTGTTTACCCAAACTCTTGCAATGAATTTTAAATATGTCCTAATGAAAATGGATGTCAGAAAAAAATAACTGCTAGATATCACAATCATCTTAATGAATCCATTATAGATGTAATTTCCTGTACACACAGCATTTAAAAATACTTATTAATAACTCTAGCACAAATCAGCATTTACCTTTTCAGTCACATATGTTATGCTATTATAAGAATACATTTTTTTCTCTCAATGTAAATAATATTTTAAATAAAAATTGGTCAAAATAATATCAATCTCAGCTCCAAAAACATATTGTCGTTATATTTATATTGATAATAAAACACTAATATTTAAAATATAACTTGAAAGCATATCACTTTTCATTAATACAGAAGAAAACTAATTTTTTGAGGAAATTCTACAAAATTTCACAAAATTCTTACTCAAAGTAAAAAGACTCTCCTCAAACCAACTCCATTTAAAAACTCATTAACACCATTTTTTCAGACTTCTAACAGTAAGTCATCAACTGTAATTTAATGAGAATTGGGAAATGTTTTTAAAGCAGTTCTATTTTGTCTTGTAATACTATTTGAAAGGAATTAAGTATACATCCTTTAATTTCATGGAATTTCATTTTTATATCTATGAACATATCAAACATTCTAAAAATGACAAATGAACTGATATTGAATTATAGATAAAAATAGAAAGCAGTGCGAGACTTTTGGTCTCCATGAGTCATACTTATGGCCACTCCATGAAATGGAACATGCCTGGTACTGTTAAAAGGAGCAAGAACCTGCAGCTAGATAGGTCACAGTCCTAGGGAGAACCGAATAAATTTTACTCTGCTAAATGGACACAGTATTAAAATGACTGTGAAAGCATCCCTCAGTCCTCACCAGAGATGCTTCTTTTGCAGTAACTTCAGTAATGTCAATTAACAAGAAACCATCAGCTGATCCGCACACAGAGAATAAGAGAGCTTAAGTACACAGCCCTCTCCTAAATGAGACAGACTCATATACTCTGGTTCCCAAGGACCAGAGATCAAAAGACAGAACAGAAAGATTTTAAGAAACGGAAGTGGTTAATAACATAAAGGAAGCAGTACTCTCCAGATAAAACAGGACAGTTATAGGAATGAACTCACACTGATTGTGCAGCATATACAAAACTTGCACAAGTATAGTACAAACTCAACTGTAAACAAAACCTTCATAAATTCTAAAAAAGGCAAATTCAATATAGTTCCTCCAAGAAACAATGCCATTTACTCAATATGGAAATTGTTCAGAGATGGACACTACTATTTCACACACACACACACACACACACACACACACACACACACACACACACACCACTTGTTACACAACGGTGAGCTGCAAGAAAAGAAACAATGGTGTAAGTAGGAGAGATCAAGACCACTTTCCTTACTCCAGTGCTCTTGTGAGGGTAAGCCCTCTGCATCACAAAAAAAAGAAAAAAACAAAAACCACAAAACAAAATGTGCTGGCTATAAGCCTGCATCAGTGCCAAGCTACTTGTTAATTCTTGCTAGACTCCCTCAAATGACAGTGTGGGACTGTCAAAGTAATATGGCACAGGGTAGTTGTTGAGCTTTTGTTTGGGGGCTGGGGAGTTGTTTGGTTTTTTTGTGGGTTTTTTTTTTTTTTTGACCCATTAAAGTCAGGTTAACATTTTGCTTTTCTTTGATAGGCATTGAAAAGATTCCAGAAACAAGAGGTACACTGAAGGATGAATCTGCTGCCTAATGAAATTAAAGACAAGTACAAGACTGTTGACAGTTTAGAGACATAAGAGAAAGTAATATATTTTTAGCTTAAACTTTATAAGGATTCTAAGACATTTAACTATCTGTTTAAAGAATAGAGACCAAGAAACACATTATTAGTAATCACATAATTATATGCAAAATCTTACATATGTAGACTGTAAGATACAGAAAACTGGTATTAACATTTTTAGGTCACTACATTTTCAGCTGCTAGTCTAACCTTGATCTCTCTAGAATTAAATAATCTGGGGGAAATGTTATATTAAAATCTGAATATTTAATGCGTTCACAAGGAAAGAGGTAAAAAAATGATTTTTAAAATATGCTTCTAGAATTAAACCACAAATCATCGAGAAATCTGTCAGACACAAACAGGAAAGCCTTCTCCGCTATCCTATTCAAATCTGTACTAGCAGCAAAGCTAATACAAACGAGAAGGACAAGTGTGCACTGTTTCAACCTTCAACTAATATTACTATCTGAATTGGTGACTAAAACACCGATATGCCATTATCTCCTGGAACTTGACCTTTCTCTCTCTAAGGTACACGATAAGTAGAGATGGAGGTCCATTTCCTACATACCAATTGAAAAGAAAGAATGAACTGTGACAAGCCCAGATCCCATGCTGGCGCACTCTACACAAGCTCAGCATCAACTAGAAGCAGTATGCTTCTCCCTGCCAATCAGGGCAGGCAGAGTTGTATAACTAACACAGTGTTGATTAATAGTACCAAAGGTCTTATAGCTGCTTCCGCCTGCACATCTCCATTGGATCAGTTGTTAAACAAAGACCAGTAGCTGTCACAGAAATAGCAAGAACTAAAAGCAGTTACCTCAAATGTCACATATGGAGGCATGGAACATTTACCACCTGAGCCTATGTAATTTCCAACAAAATGATCCCCTACCCAGTTTTGTTCATGACCACAGAATCTGACAGTAATCACTGATACATTGTATGGAAAGGTGGTGAGGGAATAAAAACAAGGAGAAGAAACCAAGAGAGAACATGGCCAAACTTCAAACAACTCAGATTAGTGCACAGACATGATACCATAGGATGACAGCTAAGTTAAAGAAAGAGTTCCAGTACAATGGTTTACTCTGGGCGACATGGGTACATCTGTCATGTTATTAAAGAATGCATTAATTTGCTCCTCAGCTTCTTTTACATTTTCCTTTCTTTCCATGAGCACATACTGGTGCTTTTTACTGTATGGGACACTGACAACTGAAGGCCAGGCATTCATGTACTGCCAACATGGTTCAAATAATGATATCTGACTGGCTTTAGTTCAACTAGGAATATGTCAAAACTAAAAGGCTAAAAGAATAAAAGGTATAGAAGAAACCAGGAAATAAGCCGGATTTTGTCTGTTCATTCATGGTACAAATGAAACTGGGGAGGAGGTAGGGCGAGAATCCTACAAAAGGCAGCCAAGCTAACTCAATTAGAAAGAAAACTGTAAGAAGTTAAATGTGTATAACTTGGCTGACCATCAATAAACAATATGAGAGCTGTCCACAACTCTCCAAAGTGTGTGTGTGTGTGTGTGTGTGTGTGTGTGTGTGTGTGTGTGTGTGTGTGTATGAGGAATTTTAATTTACTATAGAAGTTTGAATGTATTAAATAATAATGAGACAAAATTAAAATTAAAAGAAAATGACCTCAAGAAACAGAGAAATGTTCAGGCATGGTAGAATACTCCTTTAATCCCCACACTCAGGAGGCAGAGGCAGATAGGTGTCTATGAGTTCAAGGCCAGCCTGGCCCACATAGCAAGTTTCAGGACAAGCAGGGTTTCAAAGAGAAACCCTGGTAGGGACTGGGGTTGGGGAGGAAGAGCGGAAAAGGGAAGAAAGGTGAAGGAGGTGGAGAGGGGAGAAAGAAGCTAATAGAACAGAAATATTGATCACCCTACTAGTCACACTACAGTAAACAGCAGATGACAGGGAATGCTACACACTGCCAAACCTGGAATAGGTGAGATCTGTTTAAATGAGAAACAGAACAAACATGTTAGCCCCAAGTGGGCACCAAGGTCAAACAAAGAAAGAATTCCACTAAACTGCAGCTGGGGGAACGAGTAAGTCTAATTGGGGATATTTACTGGAGCATAAGTAAAGGGTTTCTACAGAAATGTGGAGAATCTTCAAGCAGATACTTGGGTAACTCGAGAAAAGTCTGCCACCACCACCAACTGCAACCACTAAGAGAGAAAGGGCCTCATGTGCCACCTAGAGAAGCACTCATGAGACGGCCTGTTTCAGGGCACCACTCAGAGTGTGGCCTCCCTCCGCTCTCCTTCCTCCTTCCAAGAGAAAGATCACGCGGAGGTCTCCTGTGAGGCATCACAGCTGCTCGGATTTCAGGACAGCTATGGCCATGCCGTTTGCTTCCGGGAAGTCAGTGTCCTGTAACACAGTCTCATTTGCTCACCTTATGATCCGGATGTACTGATCCGATCTGGTACCTGCAAGATGACAAAAGGCACAGTTAAACTGTTGTCTTCAAATTAAACCCAACATGAATTCTCAATGCTGACATGGACAAGAATGCAAGCACATAAAATCAATCCAATTCTTAGACACTTATACGTTAGCAAATGCTTACTTACTCTTAGGAACTCACTTGTTCAGTCTTCTTAAGGATTTTCTAATTCAACTATAAACATAATAATTTAGATTGTAGTCATTAGTTTGACTGAAGTTTATGTACTCCTAAATATATGTTATTTGTTGGTTTATATAAATAGATGTCTCTTTAGAAAGTCAGGTTTATGAGATTTATAAACAGTTTTATAATTTAGAAAAATAAAACTAACACAGCAACCAAAGTGTCAAACTTCTGCTGAGAACTGCAAAGCCCATAGGAAAGTTGGAAGGTAAATGGATAGTTAGTTCAAATTTGGGATTTCCAACCAATGAAAACACAGGGGTGCACAGAGACTGGCTGATTGAAGGTGGATACCTTAACACTACTCTTTGACAGATGTAAAACATCACTGCAATAAGATGACTCTTTGTTCCCTATAAGCTATATACAGTTTTAAGGAGAACTAAAATTTTGCCATATGCCTGAGTCATGCACCATGACTGTTTCTGTTATGAGTACATTTCAGTCAGACCCTTAGGTTTTCTGATAGTGACAGGGGCAGAATAACATAGTAACTCACCAAGAAAGACCATATGACAAATGTGCATATGACAAAAAAGGAAAGACAGTCAAAGCAATAGGAAACATACTTACATACCACAAAATTATAGGAGCAGCTGAACTCACCTCTTAAAAAAATAATCTTAAATAGCAATCAAATTCAGAATAACCTGAATTAAAAAAAAAAAAAAAAAAAGAAGAAGGCTGCAGAATCCTCAAAGCATCTACTTGAACAAAACAGTAAACAATGTATAGCCACGTGGACCTTTCTGAACTGGGACGTGAGGAAAGGAGGGAGGGATGGATGGGAGGAGGGAGAGAAGGAAGCCTTAGAAGACAGAGTACAAATAGGAGGAGAGCATCCGCTTTCTAGCAAAGCTTATTTCAATGGTCATGGAGTATATTCTCAAAAAAGCAAACAGGTTTTGACATTCACATACTGACTATGAATTGCACCTGGTACTTAAAATTTAACAGTGGACAAGGCAAAACCCTAACTAAAAAAATAAAATAAAATAAAATAAAAAATTAATTTAGGTGAGCAGAGGAAGAATAAAGGAAAGCAAAACTGTTATTAGAAAGATCATTTCAATTTGTGATGCATGATATGAAAGAGAAAAACAAAATGATGTCATCAAGACATGAGAGAATAGCCTATATTTTTATCTGGTGTACCTTAGAGATCCTCAACCCAATTCCCAGTCAGTCAGGATCTTAGAACATTGAAACCAAAAAGTAACTAGAGGGAAACTGGTCAGAAATCTGCACTTCCAGAACAAAATAGGTATTCTAAAAGACAAAATACTATGATCTCTGGTTATGCTCTTCAAAATTCAAGTCATGATTTTGTGATACACACTCAACCTCTAGATGATAACAAGTAAGTGACAGCATTTCTGTATACGTTAAAGAAGTAGGTGAAAGTACTATGCACTTTTAATAAAAATTATTATTCTATCCTGTGTCGGTAAAAAAAAAAAGGGGCAGAGCCAGTTTCCAAGTATACCCTAGCAGTCGCTAGTTCCGGCTCTAAAAGGCCATTTGAACTAGTGCTAACTCATGTCAAATTAGTATCTCTCCCAGCAAGTTTCTGCTCGTCACAAACTCTCTGGTTCCAGTCACCTGGTAAAATAAAGACTCAACAAACTATAACCCAATAATCAGATTTACATGTTAATTTCCCAATCTGCAAAACATTCACACGATAAACTTACAACCAACTGATAAGGATATAAACCACCCACCTAGATAAGAGATAATTTGCCCATCTAGACAACACAAAATCTTGCACACATCCATCCCTTAAGAATGGTCATAACAACCTGTAAAATGTGCAGAGAGGAATCTTAACATCAGCCACCATGTTCTCTCAGCTGCCTCCTCCTCGCTCTGCCTCTTCTTCTCTAAAACTTTACTCCTGTCCATCCTTCCTTCTTATCCAATGACAGGCCTCATTCTATCCTGTACCTGCATTTATCTGTATAATGACATTAACCTACACTATCAAAATTCTTATCAATCTCAGTTCAAATTTATAAAAATTGGTTTTGTTCCTACAGACAAAGTTGATCAATTCCAGTGGTCAAAGTAAGGAAAAGTACAGTAGCCTGTTCCCAGAGGGAATACATGCATGCCTTTGTGTGGTGTCCTCCTGACTAGAAGGGTGGTCTGAGTAACCAACAAATGGAGTGGAAGTGACCATGTCTGCCACTAAGGATACCGCAACTTCTTTTCTTTTATCCCCCCCATCAAGTCACTAATTTTGAATGATCACACCTATCATGTAAAGATAGTTCAGCATCCCCTGGAATGGTGCAAATGGCCTTTCAATCAACCCAAGGAAACAATTAACATCCATGTGAATGAATTATGTTCCAAGTCCTCCAGGCCAGTCATAGTAACTATCTCCACAGCTGACACACTGACTGCAAAACTGAAGAGCCTAAAACTCTAGTGGTTTGAAAGGTAAAAACTACATTTCCAATATGCTAAGTAAACTCAAGCTCAACCAAATCCATATATAATTTACAAAGCAGAAATGAGCAAATCAAAGTAGTAGACAATAATAAGATCAAATCTTATTATTAAGGTATTCTGCTCTAGTAACAGAACCATATTGAAATTTTCCATAGTATCACCTAGATTCAAAGTAGCAAATGGAAGGCTTAGGATTAAAATAGTATCACATGACTGTCTAGGCTTGTATTGTTCCCAGATCTGAAAAGTAAACAATGTAACATATAGCACGAGTATGCTTACCTCATTAGAGTTTTCTGCAATGCAAATCAGTTTTTTTCCTGATATTAACAACACATTTTGACATAGAAAAAAGTTGTCCCTGTTTTGTAACACCTTCACTTTTATATCACAGGTGACATCTTCTTTTCCACAATTAATTCCTCTCATTGCCATCTCTGAGAACTTGCTCCACCACTTTCTTTCCTTTATCTTCAAACTTTATCTACCCAGTTTCCTTTTCCTTCATCAATAGCACTTTTTTCAAACCTACCAAACTTACCCATATCAAGGTTCATAAAACAATAACACATGCTCACTGAAAGATATATATGAATTCAATATAGTTCACATATATTCAATGCTCAAATTACTACACCTAATGTTACTAGCCATCACTTTACTAAAATAGCTACCATGAAGTTTGGCAAAAAGACAACCACTTTGACTATTTTCATTTCTCACTGCAGTAGGCAATGGCTACTTCTATTCATCATGTCTCTGTGAAACTCCCTTCCACTGGTTTCCAGAACACAGCAAATGTACAGCTCTCCTCTAGCTGCTATCGTCTGCCCATTACAATGGCACACTTTCTAGGAACCACCTGGGGTTTTAGCATTCAGGTTATGCTTTCAATCTGCTCCTGATTTCAGAACTTCACTTCTACAATTGTATCCACTGATCACTCAAAATCCCAGAGTTTCCCAGTACATTTTCATAATATGAATTTATTTCTATTTATTATATCTCTCTTTACCAATTGTTTTAAAATATCATAAAAATTCTCCCTAACTTAAAAGTACCTTATAGCTGTGTTACACAATACCACTAGTTACATGTGCCTACCAAGCACCTGAAATGTGGCTACTCTGGGCTCGGAAGTACACTAAGAGCAAAGTACACAATGGATGTCAAAGACGATGCAAAACATAAAAATGTAAACAACTTTAATCATTTTATATTGATTACATGCTGAAGTAATATAGATATATTAGGTTAAATAAAATAGGAAGATTAATTAAACTCATTTCTTTTTTTCTTTTTAATGTGGCTATTAAATATTTTTTAATTATTTGGCTTATGTTATAATTTTATAGAATGATACTACTCTACACATTAAAATGAAAAAAAACAGCATTCCTAAACAATAAAACTAAGAGAGACAAATGATATTCTTCTATACCACAGTCTATTTCACCTTGAAAGTTTTATTATTTTATTTTGATAGCTTGTATAATCACTATTGAATGGTGAACAAGAATAAAAGGAAAAACAATTTATTGAAAACTAGTTCATAAGATGCAAATAATAACATTTGGTCTCCTACAGGGCATTAGTTTCCCCTCATCCTCTCTAACAATGGCTGCTATGATAGAAAGTAGGCAAATGCACACAGTCACATGCACAGGAACAACGGAGCAAGGTAGGAAAGTCAGGCAACCTGACTACAAACCCCATCCCTGTCACTACTTCTTCTTAGCTGAACAAAGGAACTAGCCAGCTCTACTACTTTCCAAATTCTTAAACTAAGAAACCTAAACTAAGACTAAAAGAAAAAAGGTCAGATTATAATAAAGTTTCCACTAAGCATAAATACAAATATAAAAAGTACAAAAATGTTACATTTCAAAGCAAGACTATGAATAGAGAAGAGTCTTAGAAGAAACTGTGGATGAAACACACAGGTGGCTTCTTAGAACCCAGCTCCTCAAAGGAAACATCCTCAGAAACATGCATGCCCCTGGGTCAAAAGAAGAAAATGGGCATTCATATTATGGAACCTTTTGGAGACCTACATGTACTCTGTTTCATAGAGTTTCATGGGAACTACATGTGTGATTACAGCACTTGGGAAGAAGCAGCAGAAAAGTCAGGACTTCAAAGTCATCAACAGTTAAATAGCAAACTTCAGGTCAGCCTGGGCTAAATGAGATCCTGTATCAAAAACAAAGAAACAAACAAAAATGTTGCGTCGGGGCTAGGGAATAGGGAATCAGTCCTTGAATTAATTCCCTGTGTTTAAAAAAAAAAGTGTGGAAATAATTCATATGTAAATGACAACACGTGTGCCCTGTATTTCTGTATGCAGTTTGTCAAGGACAAGAAGGTGTGCTTTTATTAGATGGAAATGTTGAGAAGATGAAGGGGATCAGCAGGAATAGGACAAGAGCAAGGGACTGTAGTGGGCTGAATAGCACCAAAATAAACTTGTGTGTTACGGTTTTGATTACAGTGTGTCTTAGTCAGGGATTCTATTCCTGCACAAAACATGAGGACCAAGAAGCAAATTGGGGAGGAAAGGGTTTATTCAGCTTACAGATCCTCATTGCTGCTCATCACCAAAGGAAGTCAGGACTAGAACTCAAGCAGGTCAGGAAGCAGGAGCTGATGCAGAGGCCATGGAGAGTGCTGCTTACTGGATTGCTTCCCCTGGCTTGCTCAGCCTGCTTTCTTATAGAACCCAGGACCACCCAGGGATGGCACCACCCACCATGGGACCTCCTACCCTTGCTCACTAATTGAGAAAATGTCTTATGCTTGATCTCATGGAAGCATTTCCTCAAGGGAGGCTCCTTTCTCTGTGATAACTCCAGCTTATGTCAAGTTGACACACAAAACCAGCCAGTACACAGTGATTCCATGACCAAAAGCAACTTGGGGAGGAAAGAGTTTATAATTCAGCTTATACTTTCAAGTAAGTAGTCTATCATTGATAGAAGTCCGGGCAGGAACTTGGAGGCAAACATTTAAGCAGAGGCCATGGAGGACTGTTGCTTACTGGTTTGGTCCTCAAGGTTTTCTCCACCGAGTTTTTCAAACCAGCCCAGCAGTGTTACCACTCACCATGAGCTTAGCCCTCCACCAATCATCAATTAAGAAAATTTACCATTCTCTTGTCCAGAGACCAAGTTGGTGGGAGCATCTTTTTCTTCAGGTTCCTTCTTCCCAAATAGCTCTGGCCTCTGTGTGTGTGTGTGTGTGTGTGTGTGTGTGTGTGTGTGTGGTGTGTGTGTGTGTGTGTGTGTGTGTGTGTGTGTGTGTGTGTGTGTGTGTGTGTGTGTGTGTGTGTGTGTGTGTGTGTGTGTGTGTGTGTGTGGATGTGTGTGTTGTGTGTGTGTGTGTGTGTGTGTGTGTGGTGTGTGTGTGTGTGGTGTGTGTGTGTGTGTGTGTGTGTGTGTGTGTGTGTGGTGTGGGTGGTGTGTGTGTGTGTGTGTGTGTGTGTGTGTGTGTGTGTGTGTGGATGTGTGTGTGTTTGTATGTATATGTATACATGTGTATTTGTACATGTTATATATTGTTACATATTGTAATATACAATAAACAATACATACATTATCTTTAGAAGTATACTCAAAAAATTGTAGTATGTATAGTGAGTCAGGAGAACAGAATATAAGAATGCAAGTTATCATGTTCATTATTAATTGTAAAATTTTGACCAAGTAAGCAGAACTGTTCAACAAAATAATAGTGAATAGCAAAGTATAGAACTCTTTCATTCATGCCTATAAACGTGGATAAAGAGTACTGTTGTCAACAAGTCTATGAACATCCAGCCATCAGGAAAAAATCAAGGCCAGGTATAGCAGCACAAATATGTAATCCCAGCACTTGGGAAGATAAGCCAGGAATATACAGAGTTAGAAGACAGACTGGACAAGAAGATCTTATCCCAAAATACACCTGCAAAACTCCAGCACCACACGTAATCATCAAACCTGCTTAAAAGTTTAAGTCTTAAAGACAGTCAAATGACAGACATAAGCACTTAAACAGTGGAGCTGTCAATACAGAATCATATTTAAGTTTTTAATTATTTAGGAAGAAATAAATTATTCAAAAGTCAAAATTAGTAATTCTAAAATACACAGTCATCCAAGTAGGTGCAAGACCTCTGTCATGGTTTGACCTGAACCTTTCATTCAGGCCCATGTTTTAAACCAGTCTTCTTTAACCAGCTGCAGTATTTGGGGAAGACAATGGAACCTTTAAGAGATGGGAACAAACTGGGGAATATAGGCCTTTGAAGGTCGCAGTCCACAGGTCTCTTTCTTTGTATCTCATGTCTACTAGGATATGAACAAACACCTCTACATGATCCTCCCACCTTGAGCTGCTTGCCATGATATACTAAACCCCTTAGCCCCTGAGCTGAAATAAATCTTCCTTTCCTTGGTTTTGTACCAAGTTTATTATTGTTAGTATTTTTCTTTTTTTTTTTTTTCTTTTTTTTTCTTGGTTTTTCAAGACAATGTTTTCTCTGAGTAGCCCTGGCTATCCTGAAAGTAGCTATGTCTGTGGGAATAGGACCAAGAAGAATGGGTAGTGAGGGGTAATGAGTCCTGAGAATCAGACTCCAGACACCAGCACAGCTCATTGTAAGCTTACATGGAGTTTGGTTAACTGCTTAAGGCCCTAAATCCAAGGCAAATCATATTTCTCCGCACTGTCACCATGTCCCAATGAAAGTCTTGCCTGAAGAGATTAACTCACAAGGGGAGCTGGGGGTGGGGTGGGAGTGGGGGCGCAGAAGCAGCCACTGCCCTGACCTCAGTTTCTCTTTGTTGTCTCACTTGTGTTGTGGGAGCCATCTTACATCTAATGTCAGGTATGGCAGGATCCTGTAGCACCTTGCTCTCCATCCCACATTTTCCTTCACAAGTTTGACCTCCACATCCCCTGTATCTGTACACCAGGCTGGTCTCAAACTCTGAGATTTGCTGCCTCTGCTTCTGCCTCTGCCTCTTGAGTGCCAGGATTAAAGATGTACAGAGCTTGTATCTAGTATTTTTAAATTTTTAAATTAATTTTATTAGTTATAAAACAGGGTGAAGGGCTGGGGATAAGAACACAAGAGATCAGGTGAGGGAAGACAGGAGAGAGTACTAAGAGAGGCAACTTCAATTGGAAAGGAGGCATTTCTGTGACTAACTAGAAACCTAATGCAATGGAATCTCCTAGGAATCAAGGAGGTTGACCCTACCTAAGATTCCTAGCCATGAGGGAAGTAGCCATCTACTGTAACCAGAACTGTATTTCTAGTGGAAGGACTGAGACACTAACCCAGTCACAAAACCTTCAACCTAAAATTTGTCTTGCAAAAAGATGTACTAAGGTAAAGGCGGTCCAAAAATTGGAGTGGCCAAACAATGACTAGTGCACCTTGAGATCCATGCCATGAGTACCTGGAGGGCCAGGAACCAGAGGCTGGATAGTCCAGAAACCTAAGATAGAATCAAAGGTAACTGGCAATTAATTAATTAATTAATTCAATGAAATGATTCCTAGTGATATTCTGCTAAATTCATAAATTGGTGCCTAGCCATATATATATATATGTATGTCTGTCTCAGAGAGGCTTCATTCAGCAACTGATGGAAAGAGTTGCAGAGAGGCACAGTCAAACATTAAGGAATACTTCAGAAGAGGGGGAGGGGTCAACGATACCATAAGAAAACCTACAGAATCCACTAACCTGGGCTCAGAGGTGCTCACAGAGCCTTCAATGACAGCCAGAGAGCTTGCCTGGAACTAAGCAAGACCCTCTGCACAGGTTACAATTGTGTATCTTGTGGTCTTCTTGTGGGATCCTAACAGAAGCTGTTTCTGACTCGATTGTCTGCCTTTGGGACCCTTTCCTCCTACTGGGTTGCCTCATCTAGCCTAATAGGAGTAGGTGCCTAGTCTTACTGGAACTATGGTTGATTGATATCCACAGGAAGCCTGCCTGCCCTTTACTGAAGAGAAATAAAGAAGTGGGGGGGGGGTCAGGACTGGGAAAGGAGGAAGGAACAAATAAAGGGAGGGGAAACTGTTACCAGGATGTAAACAAATAAACAAATTTGGAAATAAAAATCATCATATACCTAAATTCAGCAAATCAAAAGTTTACGTTTTATCTCAAAACATGTCTGTGCAATTACAGAGCCACACTGCAGCTGGGGAGCTTTACGGTGACTTTTGTACTACCAAATATATTTTATGCACTATCCAAAACCCAAAATGACAGTTCCAAGACAGAGCGAGAAAAGCAATTAGCTTTATATCCTCTTTTATAACTCCCAGCCATTACTTATGTCAGCCATTCCTCTTCTATTAATATTTTGTCTTTCTTATTCACTTTTATACATGTAATAACATACTCACATATAAATTTGTTTATATATACATATACATATATATACACACACACATACACACACACACACACACACACACATACACACACACACACACACACACATAACTGGCTAGGTTTCATAAAAGAGGGAGCCGTGAAATTTTACCTTTCGTGATTGTATGACTTTGTTTAATAATATACATAATGAATCCTCTTTTCTGCAGCTTTTATACATTTTTCTTTGGAACTATAATACCCATTTATATATGCCAAATTTTCATTTTCATGTTTTATTGATATATATGACATGATATACATTTTGTATGTGTGTAATTTACACTATAGGTATATATGTATGGTGTTTATAATATATATAATATGAATATATATATGAAATATATAATCCATATATAAAAATATGAGACAATGATACAATCTCTCAGTTAGTAGAATTTATTTTATGAAAATAGCCTCAACATGTCTTCATGATAAATGTTCTGGAAACCTCAGGAATAGATGGAACATACCTCAAAATAATAAAGATTATATTCAACAAACCTATAGCCAATATTATCTTAAATGGAAACAAACTAAGACCATTTCCTCTAAAATCAAACTATCTACCTCCTGCTCTCAAGTTTGACATAGTACTTGAAGTCTTATCTATAGCTATTAGAAAAAAAGAAAGGCATAAAAGTGATTTTTAAAGACAGGAAAATTAAGAAGTCGAAATATTCAAATTTACAGATGACATGATTCTTTACTGAAAAGAGCCTATTGAAAGCTAGAGAAACGGCTGAATGGTTGACTGCATTTGTTGTTCTTCCAGAAGACCTGAGGTTGCTTCCCAACACCTCCATCTGGATGGAGGCTCACAACTGCCTGGAACACCAGCTCTGGGAGGATCCGCTGGCACCAGCCTCTGAGAACATCTGAACTTATTCACTAGACATAAGCGCAGTATAAAATACTTATTAAAAATAAATCTTTTAAAAAAGGTAAAGACCCTACTGAGTATACTAGAAATCTCTTGGACTTAATAAATGCTTAAAGCAAAATTGTAAGATATAAAGTCAGTATTAAAGGAAATAAAACAAGAGCCTTCATTTATACTAATAGTGTACTCTCAGAAAAAGAAATTAGAAAAAATTAGAAAAAAATCCATTTAAAAAAAATTCCAAAAGAGGACCAATAGAAAAAGAACCAGAAATCAAACAACAAAGCTATGACCACTTCCTTCCTTACAATGGTAGCAAAACAAACACTGGACAAGAGCCTATTCAATGAATGATGTTTGCAAAAATGGAAGACAGAACTTAGATTCATCTTTTACCTTGCACAAAAATCAAATTCAAAGGGGATCCAACTTTAATTTAAAACCTAAAACCTAAAAGCTTCTGCAAGAAAACCAAAAGGACACTCTTTAACATGCTGGGGTAGGCAAGAGCGTTTTTAATAGAACACCAATAAATAGCAAAGGATTAACCCCAGTGTCAACAGATGAGTCGATATGAAACTAAAAGGGGTTTTTACAGTAGAGGAAACAAGCAGTAGAGCAAACAGACCACAAAAAGGGAGAGATCTTTACCACCTACCCTTAATACATGTGGTTAATATGCAGAATTTACGGTGAATTGCACAATTTAAATACCAAGCAGGTAAAGCTGCCAATCAAAACATGAGTAATGAACTGAATAGACACTTTTCAAACAAAGAAGCACAAATGGCCAGTAACTATTTTTAATAGTGTTCTATAGCTGTAGATATCAAGAAAATGCAAATTAAAAACAAATCTGACAATAAATATTAAAAACCCTTATTCTCACTTGGTAAGAGTAGAAGTTTGGAATGCAGTAAATCTTTTTGTTCAAGCTTTTCCCAAGTACAATCTTTTTACAATATCTGCAGAAAACACTGGCTTGTTTTTATTAATTTACATTGTGTTACTATTGCTTGTTGTGTTTTTATGTCATATAGTTAGCCAAATGAAATAAAACTAGCTGTTCTCAATCTTTCATAGCTTTGCCCTTCATCTTTTGGCACCCAGTTCACAACCTTTTGACAACTATTCACTGTACATCAAGCTAAATATCTCCCTAAAGCCTACCAATCTGTCCTGTAAACATATTTCTTAAATAAAAGCTCATAATCTTTGTAAACCTAAAATTTGCATTCTATAAGAACAAATTAAGAATCAAAACCAGTTGCTCGCCTCTACAAGTTTAAAATGCATTACAAATTTTTTAGAAACAGTTATTGACCTTTTTTTTTTTTTTCCAAAATACTGTAGTGGTCCTGCTTAATTGAGAGGTGATAATGTAAAAACAAGGCTTAAAGTTGGTAAATTCTAAACCTTTAATAAAAGTATATTTCAGAAGTTTTAAAACCACTCAGCATGAAGAGCATGAAGTAGGTATGGGGGATGATAGGCAATGATACCCTTAATCATCTGCAGGGGGTCTTATCATTTAATTTCTTAAAGGTTAAAGAAATCATGTGGTATTTTGTATATTCTTAGTAAATTATTTAATATGTTGTTATGTATATATTTATTGGCTAAATAAAACAACAAAAGACATGACTTCTTAATCAATCAATCCAGTAATTTTCACTTTTAGCCGCCTAGATACACAAAACTAGCAAACAGTAGGTGATTTAACCAATACCTAGCAGCCTGAGAACAAAAAGAACCCAACTGCCTCTGAGGAAACAGAACAAAATCATAGCCAAAACCTTAAAACTGCCGTGAGTAGTTAATATAGCTGTTTGCTTTAAATTTTTAATAGGTTTCTTCGTTTAGTTAATATTTCAAGTACACCATTGGTACATGCATTATTCTGTCAAGTAGGAATATAAAATCTATCCTGGACAGTGAGGAATTCATTCAAGACACCCTGATTGTGACTGAAGATGGATTCATGAACATAATTAATATATACTTAACAATTAAACAGATAAATCTCATCATGGAATTATCATTTTAAAGCAGGGTAAAATACTTAGAAAGACAGGGACAGGAGAGTCAGCTGCTTGACCTAGTACTGAGTTCAAGTAGAAAACTGTAAAACCCAAGTTTAAAGCATATTATCGCTTCCTACATTGGCAGCACACAGGAATCACTTGGCAAACTTAACACTAAAAGAAAAGAAAAGAAACAAATCCTGTCTGACACAGTCAGCCCAAAGGACCTGCCTCATCAGTACTTTTCAGATGTTCATCTGGTGATTTTCTTATGTGTACCTAAGGTTGAGAAACACACCATGGAGTACTGGTACTCACTCTCGAAGTGGCGGTATCTAGACACCAACAGCAACTGAGAACTTGTTACATCAATTTCTCAGTTCCTACCTTCCCCACAACTCTCAAAGAACTAAAAACGTTGGAATGGAGCCCAGTGTTTTAAAGAAGCTTTTCAAGCAATTGTGAAGTATAATGTTTCAAAAACACTGCTATAGAGTAAGAAGGACCTCCCTGTCTCAATTCTCTCTCCACAATTCACCAGCTCCATGACCCTCAGCACTCTAAACTTCACCTTCTCCTCCTAGCAAGGTAGCAGTTGTCATTTGTTAATCATCTAGTAACAGGCGAAGAATGTGAGGAAAACACCTTATATACACGTTAAACTGAACCTGCTCTAGTTGATAAAGACCATTACCACCACCACCACCACCACAACCACAAAAAAAAAAAAAAAACAACTCAGAAAGGAAAGGGTTTAGATCACCTTACAATTTCTGGTCCACCATAAAGAGAAGCCAGAGCAGTAGCTTGAAACAGACCCTGTGGGAGGGAACTGAAACCTAGGCTAATTAATGGAGTGTTGCTTACTGATTTGCTCTTGAGGCTTGTTCAGTCTAGTTTCTTATACAAGCCAGGACCATTGACCTAGGGGTATCACCACTCCCAGTGGGTTGAGTGCTCCCACATTAATCATTAATCAAGAAAAATGCCCCCACAGACTTGCCTACAATGCAATCTGATGGAGGGAATTCCTCAAGTGAGAGCCACTCTTTCCAGATATGTCTAGGTTTATGTCAAGGTAACAAAAACTAACTAAACAATATAATCTCTTACCAAAAGATGGCCAGCTAAATACTATAAAATATTATATAGTCAATGATTATAAATGAGATAAGATCAGACTTACTATAAACTCATTTTTAAATTTTCAATATCATTGCTCTACCCCTCTTTAAAATTCAAAGCCATCATTCTTGTCCTGTCCCACCTCAAAATCTTCTGTTGGTTTTTTCTTTATGCTTTTCCATTTTTCCTTTCTTCCCTCTGTAACTTTCTCAGCTTCTCTTTTCTCTCATCTATTCTGCATATCTGTCTTCTGTAAGGAAAAAAAGAACCTTTTCTTTCTAATAAAAATAAAAAAAACAGAGCTTTTTCTATTTTTCTAGCATTTATAGTAATTTCACTGTACTTAATAATGTAGTGTGATCGAGAACTATCTTGAATTATCCCATGTGCCAGGAAATAGCAGGGTTTAAAATAAAAGAGAGAAGAAAGGAGACTATGGGAAATAACCATAATGGTGATGTTACAAGGGAAGAGACACATCTTGTAATGGACACCTAATACATAATAGAAGTCAGAAGCTCTAATAAGAGCTCAAAGCTACCTTATCAGGATGAAATACTATTTTCCCCAAACTAGAAATACAAATCTCTTCCGCATAGGCTGGAAAGACAGGTAAAGAATCAGAAATTGGGGCCCAGAGAAAAACGCTTCCCTGAGAATCTGAATTAACCTCTGGAACCCACATAAAAGCCAGGTAACGTGGCCCACATCAATAAACATAACACTCCTAAAGCAATATGGTACTCAGAGTTACTAGACTTTCCCAGAAGTTTACAGACCAGCTAAGCCTGCAGTGGGTAACACCACAGCAGAAACAAAGGACTATGCTGCAAGCTCTTCTGACCTCTGCATACATACCATGATGGCAACTGCACTATCTTTATATACACATGTAATTAATTAATCAATCAATAAAGTAGAACTCACAGAGATCTGCCTGCCTCTGCCTCCCGAATCCTAGGATTGATTAAAGGTATGAGTCAGCACCACTCAGCATTGGAGGCCATTGTGATCCACAGACCTAGTTCCAGGACAGCCCGGGCTACACAATAAAACCCTGTCTCAAACAACAAAATAAAAAGACAGAAAATCTGTGTACATTAAATACGGTATATAAGAAATACTTCTTGCTCATAGTCTCAAATGCAACAAAGTAAATTGTTTAAAGAAAGAGTTATTAAACAATCAGCTCAGTATTGCACTGAAAATAAGGGAGAAAAGTCATTAATGTTATTATTTGTTGGTACTTCCATAAGCTATGTATATTCCTTATACAGTATTTTTCAACCCAGCCAGCACTGAGAGAATGCATCAAACTAGACAGCAATAATGTAAATAAATAAATACTGATAAGGAACAAATGGAAAAATTTATGAATGAAATATGTTATCAAATGTTTTGTTCTAACATTAAGCTAATAGGGTTTCTAAAGTGCATTACATACAAATTCTTAAGAATGATTTTATGACCTTCCTGAAAGTCAATGAAGTATAAACTAACCAAAATGTTTTATATAGAGCACACAAAAAAGTACTTTGTCTATGTTAGTGTCATAATCATCAACTCCAAAGTGGAGCATCCAGTTCATCCACATTTAGACTGACATGAGTAAAGACAAGCCACAAAAACCTAGATGTAAGCATCTTAACATTCACATCATTCATTCATCTTTTCTTTCCAACGAGCTAATGAATAACTTCATTCAGAAATTCATTAGAAGTCTCTACTGACATACTAATGAGTCAAATTTGTGAGGGTCAATAGGATGACTAAGTTCATTAGTATCTAAGATTTCTAGTCCTATCACTGACTACCCAAATGATATATGACATTCATCAGTTCTACTATGATCTGACAATTCTATAGTGTCAATTTAAAAAGCATATTTATCTACCAAACAATGCTAGAATAAGTCACTACAGTTATTTTTCTCCTAAAATATTTGAAAAGTAATTTGCTGTATTAGAAATGATAGAATATTTATAAATAAAAATACAAAATAAATGTAAATACACAATAATGAGACTGTGACTGGCAAAACAGGTAAACACCAGATCTTCATCTCTCTATCTCTCAGCTACTCCAAATTCAACCCCCAGTGTCATCCTCTGCAGCGGACTACTGGCTAACATCTCCCTTCCTCCTGCTCCATCGCTCTAGTGGACTAGCACTTATGCCCCACACACACACACTGCTTTATCCTAGGCCCCACGTCCAGCAGGCACTCGCTAGCACACAGGTCACTCTAACCAGGGAGGCAAGTACACTAATTGCAGATCTTCATCTCTCCCTCCATTCCTCCAAGTCCAACCCCCAGTCTCATCCACAGCTCTATAACAAGCCTATGGCTATGGACTCTTCTCACTCTCTGCCCCCATTCCCCAGGGACTAATAAAGCAGATCCTGGTGAAAACGCCCTATTTACATTCCTCCTGTAAACCTCCCCAGCACCCTCCCTCCCACATCAAACCAATCTCATTCCTACATGTCAGCTCCCCAGTACCCAGAAACACATTGTGGTGTTGATTAGCTCATATATTTGAATGATTAGAAATTTGCATTAGGAGGTGTGGTCTTGTTAGGGTGGAATTGGCCTTGTTGGGGTAGGTGTAGCCTTGGAGGAAGTGTTTTACCAAGGATGAGCTTTGGGGTTAAAAATGCTCTAGCCAAGACAAGTGTTCTCTCTTCCTGCTGTCTGTGGATGCAAATACAGAATTCTCAGCTACTCTGCAACACTATGTCTGTGGGCAAGCTAACAGGCTTCCCACCACGATGATGATAGACTAAACCTCTGAACTGTAAGACATCCCAAATTAAATACTGTCCTATGTAAGAGTTATCATGGTCATGATGACTCTTTACAGTAATAAAACACTAAGACACACATTTTACTTAGAGCTCCAGTGCCCACACCTCTCAAGAACCCAGATTTTCCTACCAGGCAACACACAGACATCACACTCCTAAGAATCAGAGGGGAAAGAGAAACCCAGGAACAAAACAACCATCTAACAAAGACAGCATCAGATATCAGCACTTGAAATTACAATATTTCCAATCTCATATTGGGCAACAGAGGAAAAACACAATCAAGAAGCCAAAACAATATGTCCCCACTAGAGGTACCACAGCTGTCCTTGAATATTTCAACATATCGGAAGCACAAGAAAAAAGATCACGAAACAGCTTTATGAATATAATAGAGGTCCTTAAAGAGGAAACAAATCTTTTTTTTAAAGAAAAATCTATGAAAATATAAACAGTGGAAGGAAAGAAATAAAGGAGTTCAAAACTTGAAAGTGGTAATGGAATTATCAAAGAAGACCCAAACTGAGGGAATTTTGGAAATGAAAAATGTAAGAACATGAATAGGAACCACAGAAGAAACACTAAAAGTAGACACACTAAAGGAAATGGATACATTGGTAAAAGAAACCATTAAACCTAAAAACTGCTGGCACAAAACATCCAGGAAAGTATTAAGTATCTAAGATACTATAAAAAGACCAAATCTAAAAATAATAGAAATAGACAAAAGAAAAAACAGTCCAGGTCAACAGTCCAGAAAATATATTCAGCAAAATCATAGCAGAAAATTTCCCTAGAGAAAGAGATGCCTGTAAACACATAAAGAACAACAAATAGAGTGGACCTGGAAAAAAAAAAAGAAAGAAAGAAAAAGGTCCTCCCTGCACACAATAATCAAAACCCTAAACATACAAAAAAAGAAAGAAAGAAAGAGAGAAAGAAAGAAAGGAAGAAAGAAAGAATGAATATTAAAAGCTACAAGCAGAAAAGATAAAATAACATATAAAGGCAGGCCTGACTTCTCAGTGGGACTCTAAAAGTCACAAGGTCCTGGACAAATGTGCAGCAGACTAGAGTAGAGACCATAATCACCAGCCCACACTATGATACCCAGCAAAACTTTCAGTCAGCATACATGGAGAAAATACAACATCCATGATATAACCAAACTTAAGTATCTCTATCTACAAATTGAGCCCAAAAGAAGGTTCTAGAAGGTAAACTCCAACCTAAACAGGTTAAGTATATCCAAGAAAATAATCCTAGAATACCAAAGAAGGGAAGCAGAGAGAAAAACACACGCATATACCAACAACAACAAAATAACAGGACTCAATAGTCTTAAAATCCCAGAAAAATTAGCATTCTAACATAATAGATTTGAAAACAAGATACAACCTACTTTTGCACCTTAACATTAAGGATAGACATTGACTCAGGGTAAAGGATTATAAAAACACATTCCAAGCAAATAGACATAAGAAGGGTAGACATTTTAATATCTTACAAAAATAAACTTCAAACCAAAAGCTAATCAAAAGAGATAGAGAGGGATATACTACATACTCAAAACAAATTTCAGTTAACATCTCTGCTCCAAAAATGAGGGTTTGTTTAAAAACAAACAACAAACACTACTACAGTTTAAATCATATATTGACCCTCATACGCTGATAATGGGAGACTTCAATAACCAATTCTTACCAGAGGACAGATCATCTAGACAAAAACTAAACAGAGAAAAAGAAGCAGCTAATCAGATGTTATGAACCAAATAGAACTTATAGATATTTCCAGAACATTTCACCCAAATAGAAAAGAATATACCTTCTTTGTACCTCATGGAACGTTCTTCAAAATTGGCCATACATTCAGACATAAAACAAGGCTTAAGAGACAAAAGAATATTGAAATATACACCTGCATTCTATCAGACTACCATGGATTAAAGCTGGATTTCAACAACTTCGGAAATAATGGAAAGTTTGCAAACTCATGGAAATTGAACAACTCCTTACAAAATCATAAAAACTTCAGTCATTAACAAAAGAAATTGAAAAAGGTATAGAGAATGAAAAGATCTCCCATATTCATGGATCAGTAAGACTGCATAGTAAAGATAACTATCTTACTAAAAGCAATCTACAAATTCAATGCACTCCCCAGCAAAATCCCTACAAAATTCTTAACAGATCTTAAAAGGGCAATTCTCAGCTTCATATGGAAACACAAAAACTCAGAATAGCTATAAAAAAAAATCCTGAATAATAAAAGATCTGCTGGACATATCACTATTCCCTAAGTTTTAGCATCTTTGGTACAGAGCTGTAGGCTACAAACAGAGAATGCAAACACCAAGCTAGCCACAAAGCCTTTAATCTAAATGGTGTCCTACCTGCAAGATATGCTAGGGCAACGGTGGCACAAACCTGACAGAAGTAACCAACTAGTAACTTATATGATGGAGAGCCATTCCCCGGGATGGCAACCATACCTGACACTGATTTGCTGACTGATTTGGAGGAAAAACTAAGAATCTTTAGTGAAGCTGGGTATTTAGAACTGATACAAACGTGATCAAGAAAGTCTTAGCATTAAAAACAACTTGAAAAATCACCTATAAAAGATTAGCGTTTTTCCCACACAGTTACAAGACCAAATTCATATCTCTAGGTTTTTTTGTTTTTTTTTTTTTGGTTCTTTTTTTTCGGAGCTGGGGACCGAACCCAGGGCCTTGCGCTTCCTAGGTAAGCGCTCTACCACTGAGCTAAATCCCCACCCCCTCTAAGATTTATGAGTAAATAAATTGATTTGTCCAAATATATCTGATTTATATATGCTATTGTACTTTATTAAAATTCAGTCACTTAATGCCTCGTTTTAAATACAAATTGCACATGCCAATATGGCAGAACAACAAGTTGGTATTCAATGGTGACTGAATTTAAATGAAATCATACTTATAAAATAATGTTTTAAAAATATGTATACCATGATATGTAGAGAATCACAAGTTCTTGGATCTAAAAGCCTGAGGGTTTGTTTAGATTTATTGAAGCTATACCTGCTGTCAAGAAACAAAACACTGTGAAGGTTGATCAAACACATCTTTGCCTCAAGTACCTTGTTAATGTGTTCCACTAGCACTGTCCAAAATATTAAGAGTCAAAGTAAGACAAAGGTTTCTCTTCATTTCTATATTTAAATCATCATAAGCTTGATCAAGCATGCAAATCCCTTTGGGCTTGAAGTTCTGAACAAAATGTCTTATAGGAACATTAAAAATTGAGTGGGCATAAACAAGCCCAAACCCAAAAGCACGGAGCTTGTGACAGCATTGCTGTGATCTGTGCAATTTATGAGCAACAATACTGGGGAAGTTTGTGAGGGAATATAAGCAACTAATTATTGTCTTTTGCTGGAGGGCAGGTATGCTGATCTCTACAGGTGTCTCTGTGGTACTCAACATCAGATATTGCCTTTTGAAGCATTCATGACACCAACTTGCTAAAGCCCCACTAAATATCTGACAGACTACCAGATTGTAGGGTGTTTGGGGTGGGGACTGGAGCTGGGGGAGGTACGGTGGGGGGTTTACACATGTAACTACTTCTTAAAGTTATCACTAAGAAAAAAAAGCAGCTGGGAAGACTTCACATAGTTTGTTATAGAATACTATTAAGACAAGACAAAAAGGAAATTTAACACAAAGCTGACTCTATCAGTCATATACATTAAACACTAATGATACTGATGATACTTATGTCATAATATACAAAGTTTAAAATTGCTATTTTAATCACAAAAACTACATAATATTTAATTAAAAGATTTTTATTGATAAAATCATAATATCCAGTATCATGCAATTCTATGAAAGCCAAAACAAAAAGTGATGGATCAAAAAACAAAAAGTTAAGAGCACTGGCTGCTCTTACAAAAGACCCAAATTCAATTCCCAAACCCCTCATGGCAGTTCAAAATCCTCTGTAATTCCAGTCTCAGAGGATGTGAAGCCCTTTTCTGTCCTCTTCTGACACCAGACATGCACTATATAGGCAAAAATCCAAACATAATAAAACACATCAAAACTTCTTTAAAAGCCAAAGCAAAAAATAAAAACAAAAGGCCAAAGAAAATATGTATATATGCAAGTTAAATACACACAGAGATGTACATGCACAATAGCCAGAAGAAACAAATGAAAGTGGTTTCAAAGGGCTGCCTATAAAGAAAGGGACAAAAAAGCATGAGCAAGGAACTTCTGTGTTCTCTAACTGGTCAGTTACAACTGTTAGAATTTTATACTAGGTATGTATACTACTTGGTGAGTGTATTACTGTTACAAAATAAGAATGAGTGGATCAGCTATGTTCATGAGTGTGTTGTTAACAATGTTCTTAATGACAATACAATGCTGAAAAAAAACAAACTATACAGCACTAAATTATTAATAAATTATTTCTATAATTATTACAATTATATACTAATTTAAAAATGATGCACAAATTACTTAATGATACAGAGATAGGCCCATAATCATGAAATTAAAAGCTAATGATTCAAAAATATATGAAGAAACAAGAACACAAGACATCAGTAACATTAAAATGTTAATGATGACTAGAATTTTCCTATTTCTCTTTGGATTTCTCTAGGTTTCTAAATTTTCTAAAGTAAGCAATGCCCTTGGAAACAATAATACAAGTGAAAGAGATATTTACTACACCTCACAGTTCCATGGTAACCAAAATGTGAAAAGTCATGGTGGCCGACGAGGCAGCTGATCGTCCAGCATGACAATCAGAAAACAGAGCAAGATGAAGGCTCATGTTCATTCAGCTCAGCTCATTTTTCTAATGAAGTCCAGGACTGCAGCCCACTCACTGGTACCACTCAATGTAGGATGGGTCTAGATCATTCCTCACAGACATGTCCACGATGATCTTAAATTCTATCAAACTGACAATGAAGATTCACCATCACAAAACGTGTGTGGTCATCCGAGCCTATAATCTCAACACTTAGTAATTAAGCAGGAGAATCAGAAGTTCATGACTAGCCTCAGCTACACATGCAGTTCAAGGCCAGCCTAGGCTATAAACCCCTAATCGAGGAGGAAAGAGAGGCGGGGAAGCAGAACAGGAGCAGGAATACAGAGGCGATCACAAGAAACAATCACATTCTACAGCTTCGCCACTGAGTGGCAAGTCAACATGAGTGTGTGGGTGTCATGAGAAGTGTGACAACAGCAAAAGATTTCAGAACAGGAAACAACCTAAAAACAATTCAAATCAAGAATCTGAGATTTTTCAGCACTGTGTGCTCATGTGGTGTATCCCATTGTGCCACCAGTCTTGCTTCCACAACACAGGACGTACACTTTCACTGCACATGGTGACAAGCAGCTCTGCTTAGCTCACATTCAGTAATGTATATTATGAACTGCAGTGTTTTTACTGTATATACAATTTCTTGTGCTTATAGACACTGGTTTAATTATGGAAAACAAAAATACTGTTAAATTTTTGTCATTTCTTAACATGTTAAGTATTCAAATGCTCTATCTTTGGATTGTACAGTTAGGGTGCTCAATTTTAAAATGACTGTCTTAGGTGCTTACTTCAGTTTTACAAAGTCATTAACAAATTGGATTGGGTTAGGACAGATTTCCAATGATTTCCTGAAGTGGTCTTAAACATGTCTCTTGTCATTTGTACTACACGTGAATGTGAAGCAGCAATTCAGCACTGATGAGTAGAAAATCAAAATATTCATCAACCCAAGTTCCTGGGTACACATAAAATGTACCTGGGAAAGGGGGGTCTCAAGTAGGGAAAGGTTAAGAAGTCCTGCTCAATGCTGTACTGTGCTGATAAGCTGGATGGCTAGCATTATAGGTGTATTGGATGTATTTTCAACTCACAAGGGGCTTATTGACAATCAAATTCCTATTAATCATCACGACCTAAATGTAGTATGTCTGGGCTTCTGAGGAAAACCTCCCAAATTATTAAATTACATACAACAATCTAGTATAGGTTTGTTAAAGCCTACAAGGCTTCAATCCTACACAAAGACCTATGAGACACTGAGGAAATCTTGGGACACTTGATAGGTACTCCCCAGGGAAGAGCACTGCACTTGACTTTCCAGAATCCAATGGTCAGAAATGAAAACATGTATACAATTAATTATACAGACTGAACAGGTTATATTCAGAAACATGCATTTATATACACATATGTATGTACTAACAATTAGTGAAATAAAGAGGCTAAGATTTAAAAGAAGAGTGAAGATGGGTATATGGGAGTGTATGGAGGGCAGAAAGGTCATAATTAGATTATGGTCTTAATTTTTTTATTAAATAAAATAAACAAAATGGACTATCCACTGACTAGTTTTGAAAAGAAAGATAATTCTATAAAAGAAATTGTTCTCAGACTGTTTTCATCAGGTAATTCATACTGTGTGTAGTGTGTATGTGTATGTATGTATGTATGTATGTGTATGTCTGGCTAGATGGCTGGCTGGCTGACAGTCTCAATGCACTTGTGGATGTCAGAAGACTATGTACAGGAGTTGGTTCCTGGAAACTGAACTCAACTCCATCCCATAGATCAGATGGTAACAGTAGGAAATATCAAAGAAAGAAAAGTTATCTAGAAAATGCAAATGGGAGACTAAGAAGGGCAAGGTTGGAGACTAGAAAATTAGTCATAAATGAAGCAACAAAAAAAAAGCACAGAAAGAAATGGAAAAAAGAAAAGATGTACAAAAGATGAGACGGTGCAGTAAGAATAATATGACCTTGACATTTTTATACTGAGAATTGAATCCAGAGCTTTGACCATGCTAAGCATACTCTTGCACAATAAAACAGAATAAAACAGAAAGTGGATGAAAGATAAGAAGAAATGTTTTCATTGAAGAGGGATATTCTTTTTCTGTCATTACTATGAGAAATGACTTAATATGGGGATGAATACCTAAATCCATAGGCTATATACAGGATTTGTTAAATACCAACACAGGAAAATAATAGGAGGAACTCTCTCATACTCTCTGGTTCAAACCTTGGCTATATATTGTCAGAGCCAAGGGAAACTCCATGTCCCCAAATTATGGAAGTTAAAAAAACAACATTTCTGAGGAACTTATAAAGCTGGTTCCCCTCTATTGCAGCCAGGTGGTGGTGGCACATGCCTATAATCCTAGCACTTGGGAGGCAGAGGCAGGCCTATCTGTGATCCTTCTTTTATTCTTCTTTTTTTCCTCCATTTTTATTAAACGGGCTATTTCTTATTTGGATTTCAAATGTAGTTCCCTTTCCCAGTTTCCTGTACATCAGCCCCCTAACCTCTCCCCCTTCCCTTCTATATGGGTGGTCCCCTCCCCATCCACTCCCCATTACCGCCCCCCCAACAATCCCATACACTGAGGGGTCCAGCCTTGGCAGGGCCAAGGGCTTCCCCTTCCTGGTGCCCCAACTAAGTTATTCACTGCTACCTATGCAGTTGGAGCCCAGGGTCAATCCATGTATAGTCTTTGGGTAGTGGCTTAGTCCCTGGAAGCTCTGGTTGGTTGGCATTGTTGTTCTTATGGGGTTGCAAGTCCCTTCAGCTCTTTCAGTCCTTTCTCTAATTCCACTAAAGGGGGTCCCGTTCAGTGGTTTGCTGCTGGCATTCGCCTCTGTATTTGACATGTTCTGGCTGTGTCTCTCAGGAGAGATCTACATCCGGTTCCTTTCAGCATGCACTTCTTAGCTTCATCCATCTTATTTAGTTTTGGTGGCTGTATATATAGGGGCCACATGTGGGACAGGCTCTGAATGGCCATTCCTTCAGTCTCTGCTCTAAGCTTTGCCTCCTTATCTCCTCTTATGGATATTTTTGTTCCCTTTATAAAGAAGGAGTGAAAGCATCCTCATTTTGGTCACCCTTCTTGGGTTTCATGTAATCTGTGCATCTTGGGTAATTCAAGCATTTGGGGTAATATCCACTTATTAATGAGTGGATACCAAGTGTGCTTTTCTGTGATTGAGTTACCTCACTCAGGATGATACTTTCCAGTTCATTCCATTTGCCTATTAATTTCATGAAGTCATTGTTTTTAATAGCTGAGTAGTACTCCATTGTGTAGATGTACCACATTTTTTGTATCCATTCCTCTCTTGAAGGGCATCTGGGTTCTTTCAGCTTCTGGCTATTATAAATAAGGCTGCGATGAACATAGTGGAGCATGTGTCTTTTTTATATGTTGGGGCATCTTTTGGGTATATGCCCAAGAGAGGTATAGCTGGGTCCTCAGGTAATGCAATGTCCAATTTTCTGAGGAACCTCCAGACTGATTTCCAGAATGGTTGTACCAGTCTGCAATCCCACCAACAATGGAGGAGTGTTCCTCTTTCTCCACATCCTCGCCAGCATCTGCTGTCACCTGAGTTTTTTATCTTAGCCATTCTAACTGGTGTGAGGTGGAATCTCAGGGTTATTTTGATTTGCATTTCCCTGATGACTAAGGATGTTGAACATTTCTTTAGGTGCTTCTTAGCCATTCGGCATTCCTCAGCTGTGAATTCTTTGTTTAACTCTGTACCCCATTTTTAATAGGGTTATTTGGCTCTCTGGAGTCTAGCTTCGTTAGTTCTTTGTATATTTTGGATATCAGCCCTCTATCTGTTGTAGGATTGGTGAGGATCTTTTCCCAATCTGTTGGTTGCCATTTTGTCCTAATGACAGTGTCCTTTGTCTTATAGAAGCTTTGCAGTTTTATGAGATCCCATTTGTTGATTCTTGATCTTAGAGCATAAGCCATCAGTGTTCTGTTCAGGAAATTTTCTCCAGTGCTCATGTGATCGAGACTCTTCCCCACTCTTTCTTCTTTTAGTTTGAGTGTATCTGGTTTGATGTGGAGGTCCTTGATCCACTTGGACTGAAGGTTTGTACAGGGTGATAAGCATGGATCGATCTGCATTCTTCTACATGCTGACCTCCATTTGAACCAGCACAATTCGTTGAAAATGCTATCTTTTTTCCATTGGATGGTTTTGGCTCCTTTGTCAAAAATCAAGTGACCATAGGTGTGTGGGTTCATTTCTGGGTCTTCAATTCTATTCCAATGGTCTATCTGCCTGTCTCTGTACCAACACCATACAGTTTTTATCAATACTGCTCTGTAATACTGCTTGAGGTCAGGGATGGTAATTCCCCCGAAGTCCTTTTATTGCTGAGGATAGTTTTAGCTATCCTGGGTTTTTGTAATTCCAGATGAATTTGCAAGTTGTTCTTTCTAATTCTATGAAGAATTGGATTGGAATTTTGATGGGGATTGCACTGAATCTGTAGATTGCTTTTGGTAAAATGGCCATTTTTACTATCTCTGGTTCTTAAAGGACAATCTTCTTTAAAAACAAGATTCAAAACAATTAAGACTAAAACATATTGAGGTTATGGGATTTAAGAGAAAGTGAAAATAATGTAGGTATCCAGGAAGGAAAAAAATGAAATTTGGTGCTATGTTTTCCAAATGCAGCAGTAATCACTCTCCAAACATGATAGGGAAATGTATTCAGCATGTAGTCAGAAAAGACAGAATCTAGTTATTAAACAGCCAGTGAGATTAGGTACAGACTCAAAGCAATCTGCAATGCCTTTTTGTAACTTATTGATTCTTTCTGAGTTTCAAATCATGCACCCCAGTCCCCATTCCCTCATATCCACACTTTGTTCTTGCAATCTGCCCACTGAAATAAAACACACGCACACATACACACACACACACACACACACACACACACACACACACAATCTTATTGTGTAAGCTGCAGTGCAATTCTGCCCAGCCACATTGAAAATACATTGAAATACATTGAAAATCACAAAGATTCAGACCTAACTAACCATTTCCAGGAATATATCCTGAAAGGTGTAAAATGAAACACTAGACACTTTCACCAAAGAAGTTCAGTAACATCAACAGGCAGCACACAGGTCACTTTGCATCATTGTAAAATATGCTCTTTCAACCAACAGATTGGGAAAAGATCTTTTACCAATCCTACAATCAGAGGCCTTTATATCCAAAATATACAAAGAACTCAAAAGTTAGACCTAGGGGAGACAAATAACCCTATTAAAAATGGGGTTTAAACAAAGAATTCACAGCTGAGGAATGCCGGAATGGCTGAGAAACACCTAAAGAAATGTTCAACATTTTTAGTCATCAGGAAATGCAATCAAAACAACCCTGAGATTTCACACACCAGTGAGAATGGCTAAGATCAAAAACTCAGGTGACAGCAAATTATGAGGATGGGAGAAGAGGAACACTCCCTCCATTGTTGGTGGATTGCAAACCAGTCAGTCTGGATCATCCTGAGGATCCAGCTATACCCTCTTGGGCATATACCCAAAAGATGCCCCAACATATAAAAAAGTCCACTATGTTCCCCTCTGGAAAGAACCCAGATGCCAACAGAGGAATGGATGAAAATACATCTTAAATGAATATTACTCAATCAAAACAACGAAGTTTATGAAAATCAGGCAAATGGTTGAATGAAAATATCATTCTGAGTGAGCTAACCCAATCACAGAAAGACATACATGGTATGCACTCACTGATAACTATTAGCCCAAATGCTTGAATTTCTAGTGGCCTAGGAACAAATGAAAAATCAAGACGGATGCAAAAATGTGAAGGTCTACTTGGCAGGGAAGAGAGAGGCAAAGATTAAAACAGAGACTGAAGGTTCCTGACATGTGGCCAGCCATCAAGATGGATCTGACAGGAGCCGGATGTAGATCGAACCTGAGAGACACAGCCAGAATACAGCAAATACAGAGGCGAATGCCAGCAGCAAACCACTGAACTGAGAACGGGACCCCCGTTGAAGGAAACAGAGAATGAACTGGAAGAGCTTGAAGGGGCTTGAGACTCCATATGTTCAGAGCTTCCAGGGACTAGTTTTCACTACCATCTGAACTGACCTCATAGGGCAATGAATATCCTAGTAAGACACAGGAAGGAGAAGTCCTGGGTCCAAGAAGACTGAACCCCCAGTGAAAGACTGTCGGGGAGGCCTTTAATGGGGGAGGAGGGGGGGAACACCCATAAGGAAGGGGGAGGAAGGGATGTTTGCCAAATGTATAAGAAATAAAGTTAATAAAAAAAAAAAATAAAAAAAAAAAAAAAAAAAAAAAAAATAAAATATGCCTTTAATGGTCATACCACAATGTATAGCATATAATTTGTGACTTCATTCTTTCGTACATACAGTATTTCTTCTCCTGGAATGCCCTCCACCTACTCTTCTCAATCTTTAGACCTCCCCCCACCTCCTCCTTTAAGGCTACAGTTTAAATGTCAATTACTCTGTCCTATCTTTTCCAATCACTCAGGTAAAATTAATCATATCCTGAGTGCTGCCAGAGCTATTTGTGTACACCTACCCAAGCGCTCTGAATCAGAGTGGGGAAGCACATATGGCTCCTCCCGTAAACTGTCTACCTCCCCACCAAGGCTATTTGCTCACCTACATCAACTCCTTCAAAGCATGCTCTATGCTCTAAATACGCACAAAGATGGAATGAGGAAGAGATAAAGAAATGGCTGGGGTTAAGTAAAGAAACTCAAGTGAAATAATTCAGTAAAGGACAAAAACAGTCTAAATTAAGAAAAGAAGTGTCTAGAAAAGGCCGGTATGAGATGGAAACGAGATCAAAAGCAATGAGCTCGCTCACTGTGGAGGGTTAGTAGGGGGAAAGTACTGAGGGTCCTAAGAAGATATAAAAGCAAACCACAGTCAGTTCTTAGAAGAGTAACAAAAATTTGAAGAGACAGAATATGGGTGTAAAATATGCATAGCTAACAGTCAGGTTTGAATCTGCATTTCAATTCCTTTCCTGTAAAATGTCCTTACCTATAGAAACAGCACAGTAGTTTCAGGAATAAACGGTATCAGGAGCAAATGTCTTAAACACAGCAATGATCTACAGTGTATACTTCTATGATTGGTCTTAGTAACATGAACCTTGACATATCAGGTAGATAAAGAAGAAAGCAAGCTAGAGTGTTTTTTTTTTTTTTTTTAATACATCATTCTCTTGTTTGGGCTCTATGCACAGTATACCACATAATCCTCTCACTTTGACTTTCATAATGGTTCTCCCCTTAACCAAGTCAGTTCTAACAAGTCACTTCTCTCAAAACCTATTTCCTGGCCTACAGAGTAGGATAATAAACTCAATTCTTCCTGTTTGATGAATGTATTGTCTCAGTTATTTTAAATAGAAAACAATGAAAGCATTTCACAAATAATTTAAGGAAGCAAAGGAAATAAAAAACACAGGATAACTTCTAAGAAGTATTTACATAAAAAGATTCAAGGACATTATGGCCTGAAGAGATGTTTCAGCAGTTAAGAATAGCAAGGACAACTGGGTTCTTTCCATAGCTAAAAACTCAGGTGACAGCAGATGCTGGGGAGGATGTGGAGAAAGAGGAACACTCCTCCATTGTTGGTGGGAGTGCAAGTTGGTTCAACCACTCTGGAAATTATTATGGAGGTTCCTCAAAAAACTGGACATAGTACTACCTGAGGACCCAGCTATACCACTCCTGGGCTTATACCCAAAAGATGCTCCAACATACATAGCAGCCTTATTTATAATAGCCAGAATCTGGAAAGAATCCAGATGTCCTTCAACAGAAGAGTGGATATAGAAAATGTGGTACATCTACACAATGGAGTACTACTCAGCTATTAAAAACAATGACTTCATGAAATTTGTAGGCAAATGGATGGAAAATATCATCCTGAGTGAGGTAACCCAGTCACAAAAAAAAAAAAAAAAAAAAAAAAAACACATACATGGTATGCACTCACTGATAAGTAGATATTAGCCCAAAAGCTAGGCGTACCCAAGATACAATCCACAGACCACATGAAGCTCAAGAAGAAGGATAAACAAAGTGCAGATGTTCAGTCCTTCTTAGAAGACAGAACAATAATATGGAGGCAAAGTTTGGCAGAGACTGAAGGAATGGCCATTCAGAGCCTGCCCTACCTAGGGATCCAGCCATATACATACAGCCACCAAACTCAGTCACTATTGCTAATGCCAAAAACTGCATGCTGACAGGAGCCTGATTTAGCTGTCTCTTGAGAAGCTCTGCCAGAGCCTGACAAATACAGAGGTGGATGCTCACAGCCAACTGTTGAACTGAGAACAGGGTCCCTATTGGAGGAAAAGGATTGAAAAAGCTGAAGGGGTTTGTAAGCCCATAGGAACAACAATACCAACCAACCAGAGCTCCCAGGGACTAAACTACCATCCAAAGAGTACACATGGACAGACCCATGGCTCCAGCTGCATATGTAGCAGAGGATGGCCTTGTTGGGCACCAATAGGAGGAGAAGCCCTTGTTCCTGCCAAGGCTGGACCTCCAAGTATAGGGGAATGTGAGAGAGGGGAAGGGGGGAGAGGTTGGGAAAAGGGGATAACAAAATGTAAATTAGAACATATCCAATACATACATACATACATACATACATACATACATACATACATACATACGAAAGTGAGTAGCATCTTTTCCTGTAGAGGACTCACATTCTGTTCCAGAACCAAATGGTAACATACGTGCAGGCAAAATAGATGATAGATAGATAGATAGATAGATAGATAGATAGATAGATAGATAGATAAGAAAAAAAGAAAGGATAGACAGTAATGATCTATCTAAAAAAATAAAAAGATTCAGGGGCATTAAAAACACTGAGAACGACACTACATTTAAGAAAATAAATAAAATAGCATGAAAATATTAAGAGGGGTCTTCTTTTAAATCAAGCACCAGGTTCAAAAGCTAAGAGCACCTGAAGAGTTTTGGGATGGAAAGACGTGTCTCTAAAACAGATGGAATTGCGAAGCAGAGTCTGAATTAGAAGCAAGGATATGAACTGAAGCTCTGAAAATGGATGGCCAAGCCATATCCATCCATCAGTATGACAGTTACGAAGTGACTGATGATTTGCCTATGATTCAAAAGCAAAGTAAGAACTAAAGTTCTAAGATTCAAAATCCATGAGATGCCTAACAAAGGAAAAAGACAAAAACTTTCCAAATACCTAAGAGACAGGCATTACAGGAAATCCTAAATTCACAATCCTAACAGAAAGCAGTTCATTCTAAAGCCAGGGTGACAGAGACGAGGCAAGCATACTTAATAAGTGGAGGACAAGCTTTATTTCAAGAAAAGCTTCCTAGGACTTTTAACCCTTCCACTGGAAAAGGGGGATTCTAGGTCTTAAGAATCTCCTACAAGAACCACACATGAGTAGTGAAATAAACAAGTTAACCACAATAGTGAGCTAAACTTTTTTTTATAATTAATTCGCATGAACTAACTAGGGCATTTTATTTCTACTATTAAAGCAATGTGAACAGAACATCTGCACTTTCAAAAACATTTGCTGAAACCTAATCACCTAAATATGGTATTTGTAAGGGAAAGCTCTGGGAAGTAACAGGTCCTGATGACTTTCTAAAAGAAGTTTGCTTCCTGCCTGGCCTTTGCCATCTGAGAGGATAAGAAGGCAATCACAAACCGCAGACTGTCCAGCATCTTAATTTTGGGTTTTCCAGCCTACAAAACTGAGAAATATGTGTCATTTGGATAAGCACCCAAGTAATAAGTGTATTTGTTAGAGAAGTCTCAATTACTTAAGACAAATAGACAAGTCATGAAACCTTTGGCGTGAGCTAAATTAATTATATATTACTATAAAGAGTAGCTAAAGAACATTTTGTTCTTTTCTAATATCCCCAATTTCTTAATTCTTGTGTATATTCCAATAGGACATTATTCTAGTTCTGTTTCTTTTTGTTGTGATAGAAAAAAAGTTTAGAAATGTTGCCTACTGGTTTACTCCCAAGCTCATACTCAGTTCCTTTCTTATACTACCCAGGCCCACATGCCTAAGGATGGTACTGCTCATGGTGGACTAAGCCTTCCTGCATCATTTAGCTATCCAGAAAATGTACAGACATACAGAGACCAATCTGATGAAGGTAATCCTTCTATTGAGGTCCCCCTCTTTCCACATGTGTCAGGTTGACAACCAATCTTAGACATCACAGACACAAATAAATGTAATACACATTTACCTACGCATTCACATTACTTTCTTCTTGGGGGATTTTGCTAAATTGGCCTGACAGGTTATAGGTTGTTGAGGAGGGCTAATTTCAAATCAGGCAAATGTTCAAATTGGGCCTCCACCTCCCAAGTGTTAGGATTATAGGCTTGTGCCACCACACCTGGCTAGTTACTTTTAATTAAACGTAAAGCCCTAAAAGATGACACAGAAAGCACAATGGAGCAACAGTAAGGTTCCTCTAGGCTTCTTAAGATGCCTAGGTACTAGCTTGATTGAGGCAGATCTTCAAACGCAAAAAGGAAGAAGGTTCTGTTTGTTTATTAATCACTGGGATTTTTACCCTCATTTCACAAGTATGAGTCATATAAAAATGTAGGTTGTTTTATTTTCACATTGTAAAATGTGCCATATTAATAAATATATAAAGTATAATCCAAAAATGCCATTTAGATAAGGTAGTAGTCTTCTTAGCCTCAAATCTATAGTCAAAGCGTAAATTATAACAAGCTAATTAATTTAGAGTTGCCTCATTTTTATTCCCAAGCAATAGAAACACAACAAGATCACCGAAGAAAATACACTGTGGGTGAGAAAATCAAAATTCTCTGATTCCCAGTAATAAAAAACATTGTGCCAGGAAGAAGTTAGAACCTGTGGTTTATTTCAGTCCAGCCTTACCCATAGAAAAGCCATTTAATTACAAAGCTACTTAATTTCTTCATTTAGTAGAGAGACATCTCACCTACCTAAACTACTTGCAAACCTATCACAATAAAATGAGACATTATATGTAAAAGTAAGAGCAATTACTCATAAAACACTGAAACTATACAGAGCATGAGCCTCATAAATACAAGGCAAAATTCCAATGCTAATTGTATACATCAGAGGGGTATTTTTGTTGTTGTATCTTAGTAAGAAGAGCATGTAGCCCATGCCTGTCCTGGAATGTACAATCCTCCTGCCTCTGCTTCTCACGTGCCAGGACTACAGGCATATGCCAGCACAGCTGACATGCATGGACAGTTTAATTCTATCTTTAAGCTTAACATATTTGAATATGACATAAGTTTTATTATTTAAATAATGCTCTAAGCTTTAATGGACAGACTAACTGTAAATATCAATACAGTCAAATATTTACCATCTACTTGGAAACAACTATTTTTCTCTAATGTAGTCTATACAAGAAAAATAATAGCAGTTAAATTCAAATCTGATAAAACATACTTATCAATTTAAATATTTGGTAGGAAATAAGGGTTAGATATGTAAGTTGAAGATAAGTATTATTTATGTATTTCTTTTATTAGAATTCACTCTAAGGTTGAATTAAGTATTTCTTATGTATAAAATCTCCCTTTCCATTATATAAATCATTGTTTCCAAGTGAAACTCCCTAACTATATTGATTTTTTTCCTTAGAACAGTTACATATTCCAACTTAATTTCCACAGAAAGATTGACAGTACCACTTTTCAGTTTCAAAAGGTAGTTTTGATTATCATATTCAAAATAATTTCATGAAAAAAGCTATTAGACAAACTTATTACCATCAAATGCAATACTAGTCACAAATATTTGAAAAGCATTTAGTGTATGACTATATCATAGAAACAAATACATAATCCATGTTGCTTTTTTGGGGGGGTGGGGGGAGTTGCTTTTTTGAAACAGTTTCTCTGTGTAGCCCTGGCTCTGTGTAGTCCTGGAACTCACTCTTATAGACCAGGATGGCCTTGCATTCAGAGATCTGCCAGTCTCTCCTCCTAAGTGCTAGGATTAAAGGTGTGTAGCACCACTGCCAGACCCATGTTGCTTTCTTAAGCACTGTTACCTAAATATCAAGAACTTATACTTACTGATGTTATGTCATCAATTCACAAAGGAGTTTACTTGTCACTTGGAGATTATGATGGTTAATCTGAACATCAAATTGACTGGATTAAGGAACAGTATGTTAGAACAGAGCAATTCCAGAAAGGATTAAATAAAGAGAAGACCAGTCCTGTGTGTAAAAGTACTATCCTATGTCAAGGGGCTTCACAGAACAAAACAAAACAAAACAAAACAAAACAAAACAAAACAAAACAAAACAAAACTGGAAAAAGAAGGCCAGACTAAACATTCAAAATCTCCTCCTTCTGTTTCCTGATTAGCCACAAACTGATCAGCTGTAGTTAGACATGTGTTCTTATCACTGCTATATCCTGCCCAAGTACACAGACCCAAACAACCATGAGGCAAACTTCCTGAAACATGGGCCAAAATAAGTAATTCTTCATTTTAATTCCTTCTCAGTATTCTGGTCATAGCAATTCAAAAGCTAATACAGTCCAATGGTGGGGTGTAAGTATCTGCATCCCAGACACTGAGCCACCAATCAGGCAGCATACATATCAGGCAGCATACAAGAGACTGCCCAAGCCCCGCCCCACATAGAGAGAAAGAGACATAGCAGAGGACTGCCTGGTCTGGCCTCAGTGGGAAAAGACACACCTAACCCTGGAGAAACTTGATGCTCCAAGGAATGAGGAGGCCAGGGAGGGAGCACTCTTTTGGAGATGGGGGAGGAGGAATGAGATGAGAAACTGTGAGAGGGAGCATGGTTGAATGTAAAAAAATAAAATAATAATAATAAAAGTAAACACTGAGATAAAACAGTTTAAAATGAAAGAACATGGTAGTCAATGACATATAGCATAGCCACATTAATACAAACCTGTGAAATTAAAAGATAGTGGCATAAGCTAAAAGTAACCAAGTAATGGCATATTAGTATGCTAAATTACTTGCCATAAGGTAATTGAACACTAAGTTCTTCAGAACTTTTACAATGCTTAAAAGTTAAGCTCAACTCAAAATATCTTTTCTGTAATACAGATCTTCCTTCCTACCCATGTTGCTGTATTGACAGTTTCATTTTGAGTCCTTCTAGCTGTCTTCTTTGAAGTAGCCAGTTCAGTATGTCTTTTACCTTCTTCCACTCAGAAAGCTTTAGCAGAGACAGATCTGTTCTCAATACCTACCCAACCCCACTCTAGTATGTCAAATAGCATGGCTAGAAAATTAACGTGTCCTTTAGCAACTTAGGATCTGCATCTTACCTATGTTTCACAAACAGAAACAATCCTAAAAGACAAGAAAAAAAAAAAAAAACAAAGGAAGATAGAAGCCAAACAGATCCATCCATGATGGGGAACAATGATTAGATTAGTTCCCAAACAGATTAGTTCCCCATCATGGATGGGACCAACATCCTGTGGGGCCAGCAACAAAAGCCCAAGTTCCTCATTCCTCAGCTTCCAGACTAAAGTGTTCTGCTTCAGGGAACTGTTCTGGTTGCAGCTTCCTTAGTATGCAAACTAGAAAGTGTAGTTTAAGACTTGGTCTATTCCTTCTGGTCCCTCAACGATGACATAAGCTATCTCTCTTAATAAAATCCCATCTGCTTAAACCAGCTCTCAAGTTTCTACTGTCTACTATTGAGAATTTTTTTGCTATATATGGACAAGTGACAAAAATATGAATGAATTTCCAAATACTATATCAAAGTCTGAAAAGTATTACAGTTATAGCACAACATGAACATACCTAATACCACTGAGCTGTACACCCATTGCTAAAATAACTTTTTTTTTTTTTGATTCTTTTTTTTTTTTTTTGAGACTGGGGACCGAACCAGGGCCTTGCGCTTCCTAGGCAAGCGCTCTACCACTGAGCTAAATCCCCAACTTAAAATAACTTTTTAATGTGTAAAAATATAATTTTTGTAAACACATTAAAAAGTCTACAAACACAGACCTTTCTTGATTAATGATTCATGTGGGAAGGTCCAACTCATTCTAGATAATGTCAACCCTAGGGCAGGTATAAGAAAGTTGAGCAAGCCATAGAAAGTAATCCCGTAATTAGCATTCCTCCAAGGTTTCAACTTCAGTTCTCGCCTCCAAGTTTCTTAAAGACAGCCCATAAACTGTAAGTCAACCTAAACCCCACCATTTTATAAACCATTTTCCTATGAGCTAACTCTGTCTCCTCTACCTGGAGTCAAACCTTTATTTCCTTTGGGAACAAATAGCCCTTTCCCATGTCCCTAACTCCCTTCCCCCTTCCCTCTCCTCCTCTATCTCCTGTCTTTGTCTCTTATTTCCTGTCCTTTGTCACTCTGGAGCAAATAAATCTCCTTTGTGCTGAGAACTTGGTCTTGACACTCCTAAGCAGATACCAATCTTTTATATGGTATATATTCCCTTAAATGTAGATATTAGTTTTTAGGTCTTCCATAACTAGGTGTTGTATGACAAAATTTTTCTTGGCAAGATGCAACACGCGTCTACTCCCATAAGATAGGGAACCCAACTACAGACACCACCAAAATCCTTGCTGAGCCCTGAGTTTTAATGAGGTTACATGAACATGGGTACTTATGGGAGCAGAAATGACTCAAAGACCACCCAGCATAGGTGAAAGCTCATAAGCATAGCAACCTGGAGCACATGAGCAGCTGCAGGCAGCTCAAGAGGTTGCATAGTGTTCTTTCCAGTTACCTTGATTGCTCTAAAACTCTTCCAAGCAGCTCAGCTGGTTTCTGCTTCTTCTGGGCAGCTGACCCGTCCCGGTCTCAATTTTCTTTGTAGCACATCTTTTCTAAGTCTTCTGTGGAGCTCAGTTCCATCGGTCTCAGAGGGACTCAATTTTTATTTCCTAGTGAATATGGTTTGGGGGCCTTACTGAAGTTATTTCGAGTTGTTTGCCTTCCTGCTTAAGAACCTGCCCTACAGAATAGAATATTTCAATCTCTAAGCACACTGGGGAGCCTCACAGGTTGCTGCAAACCTTAACTACAGTTTTTCACATTGTGCTGACCCCAACCATAAAATTATTTTCAATGCTTCTTCATAGTTGTAATTTTGCTACTGTTATGAACCACAATGTAAATATCTGTGTTTTTTTGATCGTCATAAGTGACCCTATGAAAATGTCATTAGACTGTCCAAAGAGCCACGACCCACAGGTTAAGAACCACTGGTATTGAGTAAGGAACTGGGAAGGAAGAAGTAAAAGAAAATTACAGAAGGAGGGGAGAAACTGGCAGGGAACGATGGAATGGAGGTAAAGAGATAGATAGATAGATAGATAGATAGATAGATAGATAGATAGATAGATAGATAGATAGATAGATAGATAGATAGATATCCTAATAGAATGACCAAATAAAAGTGCCCCAATTAGACACCTCTAGCTTCCTTTCTCCAAAGGAAATCACCAGTGGCAAGAATGGGTTCTATCTAATCAAGTTGTTGGCCAAAGATGCCACATGGAAACCCTAAAACCAGCCAGGCTACTGCCAAAGCTATTAGCTGCTCTTCACAAACTGATGGTCAGGGCTTACTGCTGAGAACACTTACATAGTGTGTTGAACACACAGAAGTCCAACTGATGCCTAACTAGACCCTTCATTGACTACTGTTCATGTACAGGAAGGTACTCTACATGCTACCAGAAGAGAAAGGTAAACACCAGCTACAAACCTTTAGATCTACAATAGTGATCTGAATGCAAGATACACTGCTGCAATAGTGGCACAAAAGATGTGGGAGTAACCATCCACTATCTGTTTGTAATTAAACCCACTCCATGAGCTGGAACCAATGTTCGACAGTGCCCAGGCGGCCAAATGACTCCTAATAACATTCTGCTATACTCACAGATCAGAGTCTTCTTCAGTCTTCTGCAGCAGAGGGAAACTAATGCAAGCACTCACAACTGTACCATGTAAAGAGTGTGGGAGACCTTGCAACGCTGAACCCTAAATGAGATGTCTCCATTAAGCCCTTCCTTTTAGAGCTACAGGAACTTTGCAAGGAGTAGGAAAGGATGTTAGGAGCATGGGAATGGAGGACACCAAGGAACCATGTCCTCCCAGACGCTGATGCACATATGAACTCACAGAGACTGAAGGAGTGTGCATGGAACCAAACCAAGTCTAAGCCAGATAGTTCTAGTGCTCAGAGGGGAAGTAGACACAAGTCCCTATCCTAACCCAGAAGCTCTCTCCACTTCAGAGTCAGTCACAAGGAAAACCTCTTTTTCTCCCATGGAGTATCACTGGGCATACAAGCCACATTTAAGGCAGGCCTTCCACTCAACTACTGCTTATGCCCATCTCCTATGGCCAACAAAATGAACTCACTGGCAATTTTTGGAGATTTACAAATCCATCTTACAATGTATTTTCTGTTTTTTTAACCTTATAGATCTTTTCCTTATATGCTCTTTCATTTTGTTTCTATGGGTTTTGGATATATATGTGAACACGTATGTCTCAGCATTCTGTGTTTCTGGTGCTTTTTCTCTGACTTTTGTTTCCTATTTCTTTGTCATCCTGATTTGTTTGCTTTCATTTTATCTTATTATTGTTTTTTAGATGCCTGTTTGTATTCTAATAAAAGAGAGAAAGTAAGGTTAGGTGGGAAAGTAAGAGAGATCTGGGAAGAGTTGGGGTAGAGGGAACTGTATTCAGAATATATATATATATATATATATATATATAAATATCTCTTTTTTTTTTTTAATCAATCAATCAATCAGTAAATGAACAAAAGCTAAGGGAATGCTGCCCCCAGTGTTCGTTTGCCTGGTTGGACTGTTGTACATCCTTCTGTGACAGTACATTCCCTGTCAAGAGACTTTCACCTTGCTCTTGTGTCTCTCTGTGCAGTACAGGAATACTTTTTTTCCCATACTTCACATTCAAATGTGTGACTCTGAGGGCAGTTCACTAATGCACCCAGAAGTGCTACAGGAAAGTAATGATGACACTTAAAATTCTATTTACATGACTTATCCCAAAAAATTTCTGTTGCCACCTGCCCTAATTATATGTTCATAACAGAAAATGGGCTAAAATGGTCAATAAATCAGAACATGTCTAAAGAGAAAGATGGCTTAAATTATATGACTGCAACACACATATAAAATTAAGACTTTTAAAAAATCTATTTTATAGGGTCAAGGGAGGGGAAAAAAATCTGTTTTATAGAGAACATGATTTTTACTAAAACTTAGATTCTACAAATTTCAAATGATAAATTTTGTCACTGATTTAATTTTAAAATGGTAATTTCCACAAATCATCAAATAGTTGTATTCCAAAAACACTCAAACATAACAAATAATTATATGCATCTTCAAAATGGAGCCAGATGCTCCAGGCCAATGAAATTTTTCCATATTACTTTATAAAAACTAATAAATCTTTATTGTATTTGCCAGGCTTACTATATTTGTTATTCTTAAATAATAAAAGAATAAACAAGTCATATACAAAAGGAAGGAGCAAAGAGTTAAATACAGTATTAATATACAAGGTGACATTCTGGATGAATAAAAATATGTATGTTCTGACCTTTGTTGCACACCCATTTCAGAATATAAGGAAAAAGAAAAGCAGTGAGATATATAGAGTATATAGATGTATGCAAAGGAGAAGCTGCAACGAGCTGTAAAGCTCTTTGAGAAATATGCATTGTTATGTTTGCACATGTATGCCTGCCTAACCTCTCATAAAGGTGGAATAAAACATATTAAATGGGTTCCAAAATTCAAGATCATACTAATCTTCCATCTTTCCTTAACAAAGCTCTACAAATAACAACGAGCTGGAACATTACTCTCCACATGCTAATTTACCTGTTTCTATGAGAGGTAAACATTTCAAACAAATAAGAAAGGATGACAGTGCTGTCTAATATCTAATATTCTGTCTACATGCAATAACAAAGATTGCTTGAACACAAACTGATTGAACATTTGTCTCTTTTGATATTTTATCCTTTAACAGAATTTGAACTGAATGTTAAGAATTAATTAATTGGGCCAACAGGCTATTTCAGCAAGTAAAGGTATTTACCACCAAAACTAACAACATGAATTCAATCCCCAAGACGCATATGGCAGAAAGAAATGACTCCCTGAGGTTGTCCTAGGACCTCCACTTGCCTGTCATGGACACACATGCTTAGAAATTAAATAAAAATATAATTTAAGCCATAAGACAAACAAATAGCAACTATACTAGGAATGTAGCTCAGAGCATATGTGGAGCTTATACAGGTCTCAAGATTATAGATGCAAATTCTAATACTACATAAATGAGAGGTAGGTAGGTAGATAGGTAGGTAGGTAGGTAGGTAGGTGGGTAGCTGGGCGGGCGGAGAGACTGATGGACAGATGGACAGACAGACAGACACTAAAACAAGTATCACTAGTTTAAATAGACCTAAATCCTATTGTTTCACCTATTATGATGGACGATATGATGATGAGCTTCTTCGAGAGTCAGCATGACTAAGCTTTGTCCCACAGAAACTTCAGCTGATGAGTACGTATGCATTTTACATATCAATGGACAGGTTTTATTTTACAAGTTTTTTTTTTTAATGTCTGATGAACCTAGTTTACCTGAGTTCTTGCTTTCTCAGAGTCACGGGAAGTATTATAAGAATATGTTTATCCACTATTTTCTATTACTTATTGTCAAGAAACATGTCTTTCTAGTACTTTATCATATAAATTTGCTTACAAATACAATGATTATATGCATTAAGCTATATTATTTTATTTTCTTACTTCCACTGGAAAGAAATGTCATTAAAAGGACAACTGTATCAGAACCCTTTCGATAATTCTAGGAAGGAGTATAAGATCTAATGTAAAGAAGGTATTCACTAAGTATTTATCAAACAAAGCCACAGGCTGACAGTTGCAGAAGTGAAGCAATGAATGAATACATGCAGACTAGAGGAGGAAACCCGTTTCACCCCACCATGCATCTTCTCTCACGTGGATTTCCATTCTTTCTGACTGTGAGGGGGGAGACTCCTTGGAAAAGGCACTTGTAGCTATGTGTCAGGAATCAACAGATAGAATTTAAAAACACACTGGACTTGCTCGGTTTTGTCACAACCTGCAAGTATTGCTGAAGAGAAGGTAAACATTTAACTTTACTCAATAAAGGAATCTGAGGAGATTAAGGACATCCAGAAATGAATCCATTTCTGAAGAAGAAAGCAGAGGCTGTGACGCTGGACTAACCAAGCATCTGGGATGCAAGCACAGGGAGTAAGTAAAAGACTAAAGTACCAATGAGAAAAATAAAGTGAATTCTACAAGATCTTTACGTCTTTTAAATAAGCAAAAACAATGTTTATTATCTTACAACAGGTAAGTGGACATCTAAAAATATGCCCAAGTCTATGTACAGTAACTAGCGATTGCTTCTGGCTCTCCTACCTCAGGTCTGGGGGTGGAACTAGGAATGAATGTTCTCAGCATGTGCTCTACCACGAAGCAGCGTCTAAGCAAGTTCTTCATTAAGGTACAGTCTTACCCCGGATTTTTCTTATGAACCACCTGAAAAAATGACCACCAACTTCCTTGAATGCCTCAAATCTCAAGCTTTCCCTCACTGTTGCTTAGCTTCCTCCTGTCCTGTGGCCTTCACACATGTGCCCCTAAAGTCTTCCAACACCATCTAAAGCCTAAACTTCTTCAGAGAAGCCTTTTCTTACTTGATGATATCAAACCTTTTCCACAACCATACTTCTTTCCCAGAAAGCAGAGTCCCCATAATTTTACTTGCCATGAAGCTATAACATGGCTATCACAGTGCTTGGTATGGCATCAGTGCTCAATAAACGTTTGTTGAATGGATGGATGAAAACAGCATTCCCCATAAGTCTAGCATTTTCATAAATTACAAATTCAAGTGAATACAAGTCAACTTTTCAAAATTATAGCCAAGCTATTTCTTTATCAAAAGTGATTAAACCATCTCACTAGAGGGAGAGGACAGTAAGAAAATACTTAGTCCGCTCCCGTGGCAGTATTTTTATACTCGTTTTACTATGAAAATGTAGCACATTTTCAATAAGTTTTAGCTTCACAATACACAGAAGAAATTTGTTTTCCAGAATCCCTTTTAGATTCTGACAAGCCAAATGATTCTCAAGTCAAACTGTGGGTTATTAAACCAAGAGAGTGCATTACTTGAATGTAAAGCTTAATTAGCATGTTTAGGAATAAGGAAGAGAGCTTCCAGACAGATGGACAAGTACCAAGTCACACAAAATACTTCCAAATGTGTCTTTAAAGAAAGATATGAAAATGCCCAAGACAGAGATAATTTGTGTTGCTAAGAAACATTAAAATTGATCAACAAATTGTCTTTCATTCAAAGGCCAAGAAAAATCATCCCATGAATTAATGCAATCCTTTTTCATGATTATTCAAACATGAAACCTTTGTAAAGTACATAGAACCAAAATGGCAGAATGAGGAAGCTGTGAAGTATGGCTTCAGGGACCATGTCAATAGCATTTTATTGCTGTCTACCAGATATGAGTTTGGTCAGACAGGATGGTGAACACCTAAAACTCAATACGCAGAGGCTGGAAGAAGATTCCGAGTATAAGGAAGGATAAATTTAGCTACATAATGAGTCACTGTCTCAAAAGAAGAAAAGTTAAAGAAAAATGTTTCCGGATAACAACTATGTATAATAAAAATGTACCTTCAATTATCAAAAGGTACAAAAATGTCTAACCATAATAAATCTGTTACTATCAGTAATATATATATATAATATTTCAAAATTCAAAATAAAAAAATCTTAAAGAAGTTCAACCATATTACGGTACAGTTCTATTTTCTTTTTAACCATTCATTAAGACTGGAAAGATGGCCCACACCCGCGGATCCCGGCCCGCAGCAGCTCTCTGCTCCCAGAACCCGTGGGAGAGATACCTTACCGCCTGGTCAGGTGGGCACTCCTGAGGCTGCAGAGCAGAAGAGACCACCAACACTGCCCACCCCTGCCCACATCCCTGGCCCAAGAGGAAACTGTATAAGGCCTCTGGGCTCCCGTGGGAGAGGGCCCAGGTGAGGCAGGAGCCCTGCCTGAGACACCGCCGGAACCTGAAGGAAACAGACCGGATAAACAGTTCTCTGCACCCAAATCCCGTGGGAGGGAGAACTAAACCTTCAGAGAGGCAGACACGCCTGCGAAACCAGAAGAGACTGCTCTCTACACACATTGCTGATTCCAGAGGAAAACACGGAGGCCATCTGGAACCCTGGTGCACGGAGGCTCCTGAAGAGACAGTGCAGATCTTCCTGTTGCTGCCATCATGAGAGCCCGTGGGCAGCACCCCGAGAGCGAACTCAAACCTCGGGACCACAGGTAAGACCAACTTTTCTGCTGCAAGTGACCTGCCTGATGAACTCAAGACACAGGCCCACAGGAACAGCTGAAGACCTGTAGAGGGACAAAACTACACACACGAAAGCAGAACACTCTGTCCCCATAACTGGCTGAAAGAAAACAGTAAAACAGGTCTACAGCACTCCTGACACACAGGCTTATAGGACAGTCTAGCCACTGTCAGAACTAGCAGAACAAAGTAACACTAGAGATAATCTGATGGCGAGAGGCAAGCCCAGGAACACAAGCAACAGAAACCAAAACTACATGGCATCATCGGAGCCCAATTCTCCCACCAAAACAAACATGGAATATCCAAACACACCAGAAAAGCAAGATCTAGTTTCAAAATCATATTTGATCATGATGCTGGAGGACTTCAAGAAAGACGTGAAGAACTCCCTTTTAGAGAACAAGTAGAAGCCACAGAGAGGAATAAAAAATCCCTGAAAGAATTCCAGGAAAACACAAACAAACAGTAGAAGGAATTAAAAATGGAAATAGAAGCAATCAAGAAAGAACACATGGAAATAACCCTGGATATAGAAAACCAAAAGAAGAGACAAGGAGCTGTAGATACAAGCTTCACCAACAGAATACAAGAGATGGAAGAGAGAATCTCAGGAGCAGAAGATTCCATAGAAATCATTGACTCAACTGTCAAAGATAATGTAAATCGGAAAAAGCTACTGGTCCAAAACATACAGGAAATCCAGGACTCAATGAGAAGATCAAACCTAAGGATAATAGGTATAGAAGAGAGTGAAGACTCCCAGCTCAAAGGACCAGTAAATATCCTCAACAAAATCATAGAAGAAAACTTCCCTAACCTAAAAAAAGAGATACCCATAAGCATACAAGAAGCCTACAGAACTCCAAATAGATTGGACCAGAAAAGAAACACCTCCCGTCACATAATAGTCAAAACACTAAACGCTCAAAATAAAGAAAGAATATTAAAAGCAGTAAGAGAAAAAGGTCAAGTAACATATAAAGGCAGACCTATCAGAATCACACCTGACTTCTCACCAGAAACTATGAAGGCCAGAAGATCCTGGACTGATGTCATACAGACCCTAAGAGAACACAAATGCCAGCCCAGGCTACTGTATCCTGCAAAACTCTCAATTAATATAGATGAGAAACCAAGATATTCCATGACAAAAAACCAAATTTACACAATATCTTTCTACAAATCCAGCACTACAAAGGATAATAAATGGTAAAGCCCAACATAAGGAGGCAAGCTATACCCAAGAAGAGGCAAGAATCTAATCGTCTTGGCAACAAAACAAAGAGAAGAAAAGCACACAAACACAACCTCACATCCAAATATGAATATAACAGGAAGCAATAATCACTATTCCTTAATATCTCTCAACATCAATGGCCTCAACTCCCCAATAAAAAGACATAGATTAACAAACTGGATACGCAACGAGGACCCTGCATTCTGCTGCCTACAGGAAACACACCTCAGAGACAAAGACAGACACTACCTCAGAGTGGAAGGCTGGAAAACAACTTTCCAAGCAAATGGTCAGAAGAAGCAAGCTGGAGTAGCCATTCTAATATCAAATAAAATCAATTTCCAACTAAAAGTCATCAAAAAAGATAAGGAAGGACACTTTATATTCATCAAAGGAAAAATCCACCAAGATGAACTCTCAATCCTAAATATCTATGCCCCAAGTACAAGGGCACCTACATACGTAAAAGAAACCTTACTAAAGCTCAAAACACACATTGCACCTCACACAATAATAGTAGGAGATTTCAACACCCCACTCTCATCAATGGACAGATCATGGAAACAGAAATTAAACAGAGACGTAGACAGACTAAGAGAAGTCATGAGCCAAATGGACTTAACGGATATTTATAGAACGTTCTACCCTAAAGCAAAAGGATATACCTTCTTCTCAGCTCCTCATGGTACTTTCTCCAAAATTGACCATATAATTGGTCAAAAAACAGGCCTCAACAGATACAGAAAGATAGAAATAATCCCATGCGTGCTATCGGACCACCACGGCCTAAAGCTGGTCTTCAATAACAATAAGGGAAGAATGCCCACATATACGTGGAAACTGAACAATGCTCTACTCAATGATAACCTGGTCAAGGAAGAAATAAAGAAAGAAATTAAAAACTTTTTAGAATTTAATGAAAATGAAGGTACAACATACCCAAACTTATGGGACACAACGAAAGCTGTGCTAAGAGGAAAACTCACAGCGCTGAGTGCCTGCAGAAAGAAACAGGAAAGAGCATATGTCAGCAGCTTGACAGCACACCTAAAAGCTCTAGAACAAAAAGAAGCAAATACACCCAGGAGGAGTAGAAGGCAGGAAATAATCAAACTCAGAGCTGAAATCAACCAAGTAGAAAGAAAAAGGACCATAGAAAGAATCAACAGAACCAAAAGTTGGTTCTTTGAGAAAATCAACAAGATAGATAAACCCCTAGCCAGACTAACGAGAGGACACAGAGAGTGTGTCCAAATTAACAAAATCAGAAATGAAAAGGGAGACATAACTACAGATTCAGAGGAAATTCAAAAAATCATCAGATCTTACTATAAAAGCCTATATTCAACAAAACTTGAAAATCTACAGGAAATGGACAATTTCCTAGACAGATACCAGGTACCGAAGTTAAATCAGGAACAGATAAACCAGTTAAACAACCCCATAACTCCTAAGGAAATAGAAGCAGTCATTAAAGGCCTCCCAACCAAAAAGAGCCCAGGTCCAGACGGGTTTAGTGCAGAATTCTATCAGACCTTCATAGAAGACCTCATACCAATATTATCCAAACTATTCCACAAAATTGAAACAGATGGAGCACTACCGAATTCCTTCTATGAAGCCACAATTACTCTTATACCTAAAACCACACAAAGACCCAACAAAAGAAAGAGAACTTCAGACCAATTTCCCTTATGAACATTGGCCTTAAAAATACTCAACAAAATTCTGGCAAACCGAATCCAAGAGCACATCAAAACAATCATCCACCATGATCAAGTAGGCTTCATCCCAGGCATGCAGGGATGGTTTAATATCACGGAAAACCATCAACGTGATCCATTATATAAACAAACTGAAAGAACAAAACCACATGATCATTTCATTAGATGCTGAGAAAGCATTTGACAAAATTCAACACCCCTTCATGATAAAAAGTCCTGGAAAGAATAGGAATACAAGGCCCATACCTAAACATAATAAAAGCCATATACAGCAAACCAGTGGCTAACATTAAACTAAATGGAGAGAAACTTGAAGCAATCCCACTAAAATCAGGGACTAGACAAGGCTGCCCACTCTCTCCCTACTTATTCAATATAGTTCTTGAAGTTCTAGCCAGAGCAATCAGACAACAAAAGGAGGTCAAGGGGATACAGATCGGAAAAGAAGTCAAAATATCACTATTTGCAGATGATATGATAGTATATTTAAGTGACGCCAAAAAGTTCCACCAGAGAACTACTAAAGCTGATAAACAACTTCAGCAAAGTGGCTGGGTATAAAATTAACTCAAATAAATCAGTAGCCTTCCTCTACACAAAAGAGAAACAAGCCGAGAAAGAAATTAGGGAAACGACACCTTCATAATAGACCCAAATAATATAAAATACCTCGGTGTGACTTTAACCAAGCAAGTAAAAGATCTGTACAATAAGAACTTCAAGACACTGAAGAAAGAAATTGAAGAAGACCTCAGAAGGTGGAAAGATCTCCCATGCTCATGGATTGGCAGGATTAATATAGTAAAAATGGCCATTTTACCAAAAGCGATCTACAGATTCAATGCAATCCCCATCAAAATACCAATCCAATTCTTCAAAGAGTTAGACAGAACAATTTGCAAATTCATCTGGAATAACAAAAAACCCAGGATAGCTAAAACTATCCTCAACAATAAAAAAAAGGACTTCAGGGGAATCACTATCCCTGAACTCAAGCAGTATTACAGAGCAATAGTGATAAAAACTGCATGGTATTGGTACAGAGACAGACAGATAGACCAATGGAACAGAATTGAAGACCCAGAAATGAATCCACACACCTATGGTCACTTGATTTTTGACAAAGGAGCCAAATCCATCCAATGGAAAAAAGATAGCATTTTCAGCAAATGGTGCTGGTTCAACTGGAGGTCAACATGTATAAGAATGCAGATCGATCCATGCTTATCACCCTGTACAAAGCTTAAGTCCAAGTGGATCAAGGACCTCCACATCAAACCAGACACACTCAAACTAATAGAAGAAAAACTAGGGAAGCATCTGGAACACATGGGCACTGGAAAAAATTTCCTGAACAAAACACCAATGGCGATGCTCTAAGATCAAGAATCGACAAAGCGGGATCTCATAAAACTGCAAAGCTTCTGTAAAGGCAAAGGACACTGTGGTTAGGACAAAAGCGGCAACCAACAGATTGGGAAAAGATCTTTACCAATCCTACAACAGATAGAGGCCTTATATCCAAAAATATACAAAGAACTCAAAAAGTTAGACCAAGAGGGAGACAAATAACCCTATTAAAAATGGGGTTCAGAGCTAAACAAAGAATTCATAGCTGAGGAATGCGAATGGCTGAGAAACACCTAAAGAAATGTTCAACATCTTTAGTCATCAGGAAATGCAAATCAAAACAACCCTGAGATTTCACTCACACCAGTGAGAATGGCTAAGATCAAAACTCAGGTGACAGCAAATGCTGGCGAGGATGTGGAGAAAGAGAACACTCCTCCATTGTTGGTGGATTGCAGACTGGTACAACCATTCTGGAAATCAGTCTGGAGGTTCCTCAGAAAATTGGACATTGAACTGCCTGAGGATCCAGCTATCCCTCTCTTGGGCATATACCCAAAAGATGCCCCAACATATAAAAAAGACACGTGCTCCACTATGTTCATCGCAGACTTATTTATAATAGCCAGAAGCTGGAAAGAACCCAGATGCCCTTCAACAGACGAATGGATACAGAAAATGTGGTATATCTACACAATGGAGTATTACTCAGCTATCAAAAACAACGAGTTTATGAAATTTGTAGGCAAATGGTTGGAACTGGAAAATATCATCCTGAGTGAGCTAACCCAATCACAGAAAGACATACATGGTATGCACTCATTGATAAGTGGCTATTAGCCCAAATGCCTGAATTACCCTAGATGTCTAGAACAAATGAAACTCAAGACGGAGGATCAAAATGTGAATGCTTCACTCCTTCTTTAAAAGGGGAACAAGAATACCCTTGGCAGGGAAGAGAGAGGCAAAGATTAAAACAGAGACTGAAGGAACATCCATTCAGAGCCTGCCCCACATGTGGCCCATATATATACAGCCACCCAATTAGACAAGATGGATGAAGCAAAGTTGCAGAAGTGTAGATCGCTCCTGAGAGACACAGCCAGAATACAGCACAGAGGCGAATGTCAGCAGCAAACCTCTGAACTGAGAATAGGACCCCCGTTGAAGGAATCAGAGAAAGAACTGGAAGAGCTTGAAGGGGCTCGAGACCCTATATGTACAACAATGACAAGCCACCAGAGCTTCCAGGGACTAAGCCACTACCTAAAGACTATACATGGACTGACCCTGGACTCTGACCTCATAGGTAGCAATGAATATCCTAGTAAGAGCACCAGTGGAAGGGGAAGCCCTGGGTCCTGCTAATACTGAACCCCCAGTGAACTAGACTGTTGCGGGGAGGGCGGCAATGGGGGGAGGGTCGGGAGGGGAACACCAATAAGGAAGGGGAGGGGGGAGGGGGATGTTTGCCCGGAAACCGGGAAAGGGAATAATACTAAAAATGTATATAAGAAATATTCAAGTTAATAAAAAAAAAAAAAAAAAAAAAGACTGGAAAGATGGATCGGCAATAGAGAACACGCTGATCTTCTCTAGGACCTAAGTTCAGATCCTAGAAGCCACATCAGGCTCAGGCGCCTCACAAATGCCTGTAACTCTAACTCCAAGGGACTCAATTCTGGCCTCCATAGAACTGCACTCACATGCACATTACATACACAGACACACATAATAAAATCTAAATAAATAAGTAAATAAGAACAAGCCTTATCCAAATCATTCATCCCATATCACCCAGATTCTCTTGTCTTGTAGGATAGAGTCAGAATGATAACATGGGCACTGCACCACCATGTGCATCAATACCTCAAGCTCAACCATAATATTCATATTCTTCACCTTCACTTTGGACCCAACATCAACTGCCACCCAGACTTCAACTTTTGCCCACAGTACCCTCGCCATGATTAGTGCCAACCATGGACTATGTCTCTCTCACATCAGAGACAAACAATGAACTGTTGGAAGAATGAATAATGAACTCAAAAATGATTTTTAATAAAATTAATGAAAGTTATCATGAGAGGTCTGCATATAGAAAAGACTACTAAGCCCTATATATGTCAAATATTTCAAAGGTGAAACAGTTATTACTATGTGTAAATAGATTTCTTTTTATTTTAACACTGTTCTTACTTAACAATGTTCTCAATCTATAAATTTAAAAACAGATGTAAAAATCCTCCAACTTTGTATTAATGTTGTACTCAAACTGTTACAAAAGCAGGGAGTAGAATCTAATGGATCACTCTCACACAGGTTAACAACGATCGTCATTCCATCACTTCTAACCACAGAACTGGCTACATACCTAGCATGGTAACCAAAACAGAAAATAGAGGTTCTAGGCAAGAACATTACTTTTAATCTCTTACTATCGAGCATTCAGAGTTATAAAACAACCTCAGCCCCCAAAAGTAAAAACTCAAGTAATTCACATAACTTCCTTAGTTCCTCACAAGTTAAGTGAAAAATCACATGGTACCTTTTTATAAAATACAATTCAATAGTTTTAAATGATTAATTTTAATAAATGATAAAATGGGGAGATGGAATATGGACAATATGTTATACATTAATTACTGTGTCAGTAGTTGCACATAAGGAAAAAAGTATTGGATTACAACAGGAGCACACTTTCATTCTTTAACAGTATTTCAAAATAAAGTATTATATTTCAAATGGCTTAACCTTATTCATCATATAAGAAGTCTGTATGTATACAATACACACACACACATACACACACACACACACACACTCACACACACACACACACTCACACTCACACCCTGAACAAAGCTAATAACTAAAAAGTTACCTAGAAGCTGGATAGCCAGAGACTTAGGAAAGAACCAAACACACAGTGGCAAGAAAGAAAAAAATAAAGAACGAAAGAACAAAGGAAGGAAGGAAGGAAGGAAGGAAGGAAGGAACGAACGAATGAACGAACCAAACACAGTGGCAAGCAAGCAAGAAAGAAAGACAGACAAGATTGATTCCTAATAATATTCTTCTATACTCATATATTGGTGCCTAGCCCAATTGTCATCAGAAAGGCTTCAGCTAGCAACTAATGAAAACAGATGCAGAGACCCACAGCAAACATTAGGCAGAGTTCAGGAATCCAGTGAAAGAGGGAGAGGAAAGATTATAGCAGCCAGGGAGTCATAGACACCTCAAGAACACTCACAGAATCAACTAACCAGGGCTCACAGGTGCTCACAGAGATTGAACTGACAACCAAGGTGCCTGCATGGGGCTGACCGAGGCTCTCCACACAGATGTTACAGTTGTGTAGCTTAGTCTTCTTGTAGGAGCAGGAACTGTCCCTAAGTCTTTTTGCCTACTTTTGGAACCCATGTCCTCCTATTGAGCTGCCTTGTCCAGCCTTAATGGGAAGAAAGGTACCTAGTCTTACTGCAACTTGATATGCCATGTTTGCCTGATATCCAGGAAGGCCTGCCCTTTTCTAAAGAGAAACAGCTGAGGAATGGATGAGGGAAGAAGGGGAGGTGAGGTGTAAGAAGAGGGGAACTGCATTTTGGATGTAAAATATATAAAATTTAAAAAAACAAAGAAAAAAGTTACTAGATGTTTATTATACTTACTCTCAAATTTTCTATGGTTAAATTATTATTTTTCAAAATAAAAACTAGACCAAACACAAAAACAAAACAAAAAACTTACTCCAAAGTACATTAAATGCTAAACTAGGACCTTCCATTTGCCATGGACTGACCAGAACCAGCCACTGCCAGTGAAGGAGAAATAAGGTCCTCCTACCCTAGGCACAAGCTCCCTAGTCACCATCCTAAGTGTGTTGAAGCACTAGGCTCTAGCTCAGAAGACACCAAACATTAGGATGGCTCTCGTTTAACAGTAGCCAGTAGCAAAATGGCCTGGGGCTACATGGAGCTAGCAGGTATCTAAAACTGATTCTCTGCTCCTGGACAGTCTGTGTGCATTCTCCTGCTATGACACTGCTCTCCCTCCGTTTACAGCACCCTCCTAATACCTACTCAACTGTGAAGCCTTAATAGTACACACCTCATGGTCCCTTAATGCCAAGACACTCTTGTCCTTCAAAAATTTATTCTGGGCAAGATGTCTATTCAGCTCCACACGGTGCTGAGAAAAATGTAATTACTCCTTAAGCTAGGACTATTACCATAGAACACTTCCGATTTCCTCAGTATGATTCAAACATCCAAGCCTTGTTACCCGGTCCCATGATCCTCATAGTACTACAGGTAATACTCCTCACACTAACCGTGATAACAGATTCGTACACTATAACTTACTGGAAACCAGCTAAATCACTAACATTACAGAAGTGTTTACCTGACAAAGCGTTTCTCTCTTTTTACACCCTCAAAATAAGCCAAGAAATTCAGAAGCTCCAAAACCAGGGACTAGAGATGTAGTTTAGTAGCACCCATAAGCACCAGGGATCAAAGACCAGCAGCAAATAAAGCAGGTATCAGGGGCCTCCACTTGTAACCTAAGCACTTAAGAAGAAGAGGCAGGGCTATCAGAAATGGAAGGCAATCCCCAGCTATCCTCTTGCAAAAAAATAAAGACTCAAAAGTCACAAAGCCAGCTCTTCATAATAACAAATAGATCCTGGCAGGCCCCTTTGGCTACAGAAGGATCTGCTAAATACTGGGACCCCCTCAAAGTTCTACTTCATCATCCCATTTTCCAAGAAATTCTATTATTCTATGAGTGGGGGGGGGGTGCGTGTGCGCACACAGATGCAAAGCTTAAGCAAAAATACTTCTGAACACAATAAGCTCTTAACAGGCTATCACTCGTGATTATTAATTTTTTTTAAATACCCTAAACAAGTATGGATAAGGAGAAATGGGATCCCTCATGCACTGGAGACAAAATATAACATGGCATAGCCACTATGGAAAATTGGGAGGGAGGATCTCTAAAGCAATAAAATAAAACTCCCACATAATCTAACAATTGCTTTTCACTGTAAGTTTCAAAAGAAATGGAAAAACAGACTTGAAAAGATTACCTGTGCACTCCTATCCATAATGGTGTGGTTACAACAGTCAACTTGTCGGAGGGATCTAAGAAAAGATTACCTGTGCACTCCTATCCATAATGGTGTGGTTACAACAGTCAACTTGTCGGAGGAATCTAAGTGTATTTCAAAGACTGAAGGAACAAAACGCAATACATGTATATACATACTAGAATAGCACTCAGCACTTTAAACAAAGGAATAGCTGACACATGCTACAAGGGTAAACCTTGAAGGCATAAAAATGAGTAAAATAAGCAGGCCACAGTAGGGCAAGTCTGCATGATTCAGTTTGTACGGGTTAGATAAGCTAGGAAAGTTTACAGAGACAGAAAGTAAAATACTAGCCACGAAGGATTGAGGAAATTAGCAATAGGTGGTTGTTGACTAATAGCTACTGAGTTTCAGTAAAGTAAAATGAAAATCTTCTGGAAATAAATGACAATGATGGTTTTACAACAAAATAGCTTTTCATGCTACCAAAATGCACATGAAAGTGGGGAAATGGCAAGTTTTATGGGTGTTTTATAATAAAATATACTTAAATTGACCATAACTAACCATAAGTGATACAAAAATTTGTCAGAAGATAATAAATAAATGAGTGAAATTATCAGTATAAACCACTATATTCTGAAGCGGCAAACTCCTAGATACACACTCCCAAGACTTAAACAGGAGACTCTACTGAACTGTGAAGATGTTCACCACAACACTGTCTAACTAATACTGAAAGCAGCCCAGGTAACCCCTGTCTAGTAACTTAGATATGAATCAAATTGTTTTGAATTAGCTAAAGACACAGCATAAAATGTCTAAACTAAAGACAGTATCAGGTTGGGGGAGAAAAGCAAAGATTTAAGATAAGATACATATAATATTACACATATTTTTCTCTATATAGCAAATGTTATCAAACTGGAGGTCTTATTAGGGATGCTGGTGTGGTGGCGGGTAAAAGATGGAAATGGGGCTTAAAATAATGGCACAAATTTTTAGAAGAGTATTATCCAAATAACTGATGGTAGTTTGCAAGTAAGGAAGCTAATTAATGCTTTGTTCCCTGAACCAGAGAGCCAAAAGAATTTGGAGAACTAATTACATCTCTTTCCCAAATATTGCAATTTTTTCATCTAAGACACTTTCAGTTATATAGCATTTAATATGACCATCTGTTTATTAAAGGGCAGTACACTGAAAGAGAAAAGAGTTTTAAAGCAATTATGATGCCAATGTTCAAATCTTAATGAAAAAAATAAAACTATAAAATAATTCCAATTAGCCATTTCTTAGATTTAAATGCCACTACAGAAAACAAGACAGCTATGAAATAAAACAAGTATACATAAATAAACAAATATAAATGTATGTGTGTGCAGGCACACACATGTGAAACCTTGTTAGTTTTTATTGTCAAATTGACATAACCTAGAGTCAGTTGGAAATCTCAACTGAAAAACTGCCTAGTTCATATTGGCCTTTGGTCTGTGGGGTCAATGTTTTGAGTGTCTACTTATGTAGAAAGTCCTATCCTACTGTAGAAACACCATCCTAGACATATGGCCCTGAGGTATGTAAGAAAGCCGACTGAATCTGAGCACAGTAGCACATAGCGGTAATCCCAGCACTAGGGAAGAAAGGCAGGAGGATCTCTGTGAGCTCAAGGTACTCTAGTCTACATAGTTCCAAGACAGCCAGCAGAGAGAGACAGTAAAATAGAGAGCATGCGCCTGAGCACGCCAGTTGAGCACACATCACAAGGCCAGCCAGTAAATGCCTTCCTCCATGATTCCTCACAGTCCGTCCCTGATCCCACTCCATGATCGACTGTGACCTGAAAGTACAAGACAAACAATCTCTTCCCTCCCCAAGTTGCTTTTAATCATGGTGTCTGTCATGGCAACAGAAAAGCAAACTAATACAATATATCTTCAAGAAAATTATCAGTGAGCTCTCATGATGTTATTTCCTAAACAGCATTTTAGAGATAACAGATATTATAACCTAAGTAAGAAATTAAACCTTATTCATAAACTGAAGACCTAGACACAAAAGGCTGGTTTTTAATACCACATGCGCTACCAATACCCACTTCTTTTTTGGAGCAAATATAAGTCTTGTATGCCAAGGCCCTTAAACTGTAACCTCCAATCTCTAACGAAGACCTCTGCAGGCCAGGCTACTTTTTTCAGAAAGCACGCCTTTTTCTCTTTTCAGTGTCATCATAAGCACAGCACGAATCCTCATGAACTGTTGTTATGAAAGAATGACCTCAGCAAACAACAGCAGACAGAAATAAATGCAAGACGGAACAAAATTAAGCAATGAAAACTGCTGTTACCTAAAGGACTATTTGAAGACAGGCTGGCCAGTCAGGCACAGCTTTGCTAAATAAAGTGCATTTACCTGACCTAATATACCTTATAAGAATCACATAGCCATGAGCTCCTACTCTCCGCTAGAGACCATCTCCACCCAGCATACAGTTAACGTTTACTATTTACATGTAAGACATTGAGGGTTTAAGTTCACTACATGCCACTTCAAACAGGGCCTATCCTCCATGTAAAAAGAAACCTGTTCTCCCCAGGAAGTTAAAGTAGAGGCTATTCATAAATAGAATGAGAAAGAGAAAGAGACGAACTAAAAGAGAATGTGTGGACACTATCTTACACTGCCCATTTCTCCTCACTGTGTGAAGACTAAACGAGTGAACTTTTATTTCTTCCAACTCTACTCTTCCCTAGATTTACACTCACTCATAAAAGTGTCATTAACAGAAATAAAATACCTACAAGCAGGTAGCACACTTTCACAAACTCTTAGTCCATCCATCGCCAGTAAAGCTCAGTATCACAATACCTTAAGGTGGTAGCTTCAAAGGGAATGGTCCCCATTGACTTTTATGTTTTAGTGCTCGGTTGGTGGAACTGTTTGGGAATTGTAGCAAGTATTCTGTTCTCGGTGGCATGTCACTGGGAACAGTCTTCCAGGTTTCAAAAGCCTCCTTTCATGCCCAGGGGCCTTCTCAGCTGCTGTTCCTGCTGCCTACTACCTTTCCTCCACCATCATGAACTCTAACCCTGTGAAACCCCAAGCCTAAATAAACTTCCTTATATAAGCTGCCTTTGGCCACAGTGTCTTATCACAATAGAAAAGTAACTAATACACCAATATTCAAAAGGTTTACAGTGCTAAATTCTAGGCTAGTCAGCTTATGACAAAAATCATTGATAAGCCCAGCATTCAGTGAGTTTAAAAATTGATAAACAAGACTTGACAGATATCTTCTAGTACTTAATCTTCATTCTCAATCTGACTGGATTAAAAGAATGTACAAGCCTATAATCTCAGAATTTAGAAAGCAAATTTAAGAGGATTAGCACAATATTGAAGATCACCTGGAGTAAGTAGTGAGTTCCAGGGCAGCCTGGCCAGAGTTGCAGAGAAAGGTCATTTTGCACACCCACATACACACACAGCATGAATTAATGCCGTGTGTGTGTGTGTGTGTGTGTGTGTGTGTGTGTGTGTGTGTGTGAGAGAGAGAGAGAGAGAGAGAGAGAGAGAGAGAGAGAGAGAGAGAGAGAGCGAAGATGCATGCATGTGTGCATGTGCACATGGAATCCACACACCATTCTTCAAGTTGGGGTCTTGCACTAAATAAAAAGGGGGAAAGGAAAAAAACCTAGCTGAAACAACATTCCTTTCTTTGCTTCCTGTCCTCCCCAAATGTAAAAGCAGCCTCAAATTCTTGAAATGTTTAATAAATAAAATCAAATAAAGAATAAAATAATAAATAATAAGTAATAAAATAAAAACTGACCTTTAAAAGAAAGAGTAAATGTTATGATGCTTAATGAAATACACAATAACACATGACACAAAAAGCTGTCAAATATTGCATAAGGTTCTTAAATAACACATTCAATGGCATATTACTTGAGTATAAGCTACAATGAGTAAAAATAAGAATCAATAAATTAAGATATAAAGATATATATGGCTAGTAGTATAAAAGGGCGAACAAAATCTACAAGCAAGAACAATGAAGGTATAGAATATAATGATCAGACTGGAAAACTAGCACAGTGGGATACTTAAACTTAACCGTATTAGTTACAATATTAAATAGAAAATGACTAAACAATTCAAATAAACACTAGACATTTTAGACTGGATAGAAAAGCAAGAACGTAGGTTATCTGGCAAAAAAAAAAAAATTCAAATCAACTGGCCAATTCTGACCTATGTTTCATGATAGTAAATGATGATATTGAACATCTATTAATGGTTGCTAGAAAATGTCTCTTCAAACATTTATCATTTTCTCATTGTATTATCCTTTAAATTTTGTAATTATAACTTCTGTAAATGTATTAGGCTCAAGATCCTTCATATACATGACTTGCAAATATTTCCTTACTTTTGGTAAATGGGATTTTCTCCTTTATGACATTCTTTTGAGGTCTAAAGTTTTTTATTCTGATTGAAGTTACTTTATTTCTTTTTCTTGCATTGTAACTTTTGAGATAGGTATCCTATAATAAAATTTAACCCAATAAAAAGCTTTCTTTCAAAAGTTTTAATTTTACTTCTTGAACTTAAATTTATAATTCACTTAACATTAATTTTTACTTGCAATGCATTACGAGAGACCTGACATTTTATATTTTATTTTAGACAGTGTCTCATTATAGCACAGGCTAGACTCCAATTCGCAGTTCTCCTGCCTTAACTTCCCTGCTGGGATCACAGACTCACTGAACAAGCTCTGTACTCTCGTACTCTCAGAACTCTAACATAAAAGTTCGAGACTACCCTGGGCTGCATAAGTTTCTTGACCAATCAGGGCTACCCAGTGAGAGCTTGTCAATAATAAAAACATAATGGTGTCCAAAATAGAACTTTACTGAGGATCTTAAAGTCACATCACCCCCCTTCCGCTGGGCTTGAAAACTACACGGAGGCAGGAATTCAAATTGGCCACCACTAGAGCCAGTGGCCAAGGCCAAGCTTCCCCAATCACCCGTCACTGACCCAACGCACCTGGCTGATCTGGGACTGCTTGGAGTCCAATCCTAGAATTCAAACTGGAACTTATGGTAGAAGCTTCCAGAGCCAGATAACCCTATTGCCCAGCAATCAGCTACCCACTGCTGGACTCAGCACCAAATGGAGGCCACAACTAGAGTCAAAGATCTCCAGAACCAGTCCCCTCCCACCCCTCCCACCCATCCCCACCTGATCCCTAAAATCAGTCAACTCATCCACTGTACCAACAGTGGATAAGAGGGATATAAACCTGGAGCCCCGAGAGACTGTAAGACTGAAAGACAACCATCCAGCTAGTTCCACAACATAAGGAGGTAACAGCGAACAAAGATCCATCCAAAAAAAGGCAAAGCCAGGTTTCCACAGTAAGAGACATTACAAATAGCCTAGCTCCAGATGTCTAGATCCCAACACAGAAACCCAGACACTGTGGATAACCAAGACAGCACTCCTATCATAATGTTCGAAGAAAGGTAACTCCGCTGATAGACAGGACAAGGGCCTCAAAGGAGGACTGTAAAGACACTGAATGAGGGCTCAGAGGATACGAACAAATGTCTGAGTGAATCCAAAATCACAGTTGAATAAAATAATAAAAAGAATCCAAAATAGAAAAAGAGAATTTAATAAGGACATAGAATCTCACAAGAAAAGCCAAACTGAAATCAAACTTGAAATAAAAAGCTCCGGAAGTCAAACAGAAAGCTTGAGGAAAGCCTCAACAACAGACTGAATGAAGTGGGAGCAGACTACCAAATCTTAAAGACAAGGGAGAAGAAACGCACCACTCAATCAAAGCACATGCTAAGTCTAAACACATCCTCAAGAACAAACATCCAAAAAATATGGGACATTAATGAAAAGACCAAACCTACAAATAAAAGGTACAGAATGGTGGTCTTCAACCCATGGGTCATGACCACTCTGGAATCTAAGGCCATCAGAAAATACAGATATTTACATTTAAGAGTCATAACAGTAGCAAAGATCAGTTATGAAGTAGCAATGAAAAGTATTTAGAGGAGCACCACAACATGAGGAAGTTTATTAATGGTCACAGCATTAGGAAGGATGAAAACCACTAGTATAGGAAAAGAAGAAACCAAGGTCAATAGAACAGAAAATATTTTCAACGATTCATAGAGGAACAATTCCCAAATCTACAGAGATGCCTATCAAGGTACAAGAGGCATACAGAACACCAAACAGACAGGACCAGAAAATAAACTCCCACAACACATAATAAAACACTAAATTTACAGGACAAGGAAGGGATATTAAAAGCCACAAGGGAAAAAGATCAAGTGCACCAACAGTAACTGCTTTAATCGCTTGTTTTAAAGCATGTTCTTCAGCTGTATGTTTCTGCATCTAATGAAATCAAAATTTGACATTATAAATACACATACATATGCATATAAGCCATAGTTCATACTTCCGTAGCAAAATATCGTGAATGACTGAAATAGAAACAGAACAAACTTATTGCTGACAATTCCATATTAAAGTCTATGATAATGGGAAAGCCAAAGAGGAAAGAGCTCAAAACAGTCACACGCAACCACACGCAAAAGCAGGGAGCCATGAATGAATGAATGCACTCTATTGCTCACCTCACGCTCTCTACCATCTAGGACCCTAACTAAGAGAAGTCTTAGGCTAGGACTTCACTTACCATAAGGTAACCACCCACCAAAGACAGACTATTCTCACTGATACAGACTAATACATACATTTCTTCATTGAGATTCTCTTTCCATTTGATTCTAATTTGTATCAAATTGACAAAACCACCACAGACACCATAGAAGGTAAAAGGAGATGCAGAGCAAAGGGGGAGGAGAAAGAGAGACAAAGGGAAATAGGCAGGAATACAGGAGATGAGGAAAAAAAAGAGATTCAACAAAATATATTTTACTTGAAATTGCCAAAATGGTATATAAAGCTTTGTATGCTGATATAAAAATAAATAAATAAAGATGACTAGAAGGATGGCTCAGCATTAAGAGTGAAGAAAAAAGGTGGACATTAAACCCCACCCACAACCAAGAAGATATTTGTGATTGACAGTGACTGAGTGAGGGAAAATGTCACTTCTCCAATGCAGTGATACTGGGCATATCAAACACAGGCCTCGTGCTCAGAATTACTTAACAAACACAAAATAGACTTTATGTTTTATGTGCTTTTTTTGTTTGTTTTGGTTTGGTGGGAGGTTTTTTGTTTTGTGTTATGTTTCCAGAGAAAGAATATGAAGTTGGGTAGGTAGGAAAGGGGAAGTATCCAGAACAAATTGAGGAAAGGGAAGAATATTATCAAAATATATTATATGGAAATTTTTAACAAAATTTTAAAGAAATGATTGCGGCCTTTTCAGAAAACCAGAGGTCAGTTCCTAGCACTCATGTCTCACAGGTCATAACCACCTAATTCCAGCTCCAGGGGGATCCAATGCCCTCTTCTGGCCTCTTCAAGCAACTGCACATGTTCATGACACACGCATACATCATACATACATAACATACATACATACACACACACACACACAAATATAAACAACAAAAAGAACAATGTATAATTTCAAAGACTTGCTTCATTGATACAAAAATTAACAAGACTGATAGGCCTAAAGAAAGAGAAAACTCAATAGAATTAAAGATGAATAGGAATGCTACAGCAAACACCAATGAAATCTGAAAGCTTGTCAGATAATACTTTGAAAAGTTAAGCTCCAGAAAGCTATAAAGCATACAAGAAATAGAAAAAAATGTATACAACCTACTATGACGACTTCTATTGACTCTCAACAGGACCCAGAATCACAGTAGAGACTAACTTCAGAGCATGTCTATGAGGGATTACATAAACCAGTGTAGGAAGACCTCCACCAACTGACTGACCAAATACAATGGAGGAACTGAGCTAAACCTTCATGTCCACATACTAGCTGATTATGGATGCAATGTGACCAGCTCCATCCTGCTTCTCCCACCATACTCTAAGCCCTTAGGGACTGCGTGGACAGCAAATGTAAGCCAATATAAATCCCTTCTTTAAGGTGCTTTTGGCATGACCTCCATCCCGATAACACAGAAATCAGCTAATACCAAAAACTGGTACCAAAATGTGGGGCTGCTACTATGATAAACTTGACCAGATGGGTCTTAGGCCTTAGGAAGAAATGGAGAAATATGGAAGCATTTGGACCTTTGGGTTAGAAAAGACCATAAACACTGTAAACAGAGATTAATGCACCACTCCGGTGACAGTTTTAAGAAGGACACTGAGAACTTGTGGGTAGTAGAGGTAGTAGAACTTGCAGGGTTTGAGAGGGGAGCAAAAACTCAAAAGAACTGGGCTAGAAGCCATTCACGTTATATTCTAGCAAAGATATATTATGTCTGTGTCTTGAGACTATGAGGGACATTTGATTTGAAGTAATGGACTAGGATTTTTGATTTTGTTTTTATAGAAGGAAATTTCAAGATCAGATCAGGTTTAGGGTGTGGCACAGCTATGGCTTACTGAAAAAACTATAGACAAGACCAGTTCATAAGCTGCTAAAATTAGAGATCAGGGCCAGTAAAGAGAAGCTTGGTACTCTACATAGAGATAACAGAAGTGTCCTGATGGCAAGATTTCACCACTGGAAGGTTCTATCTTGTAAAAACATCAATCAGTTGAAAGGGAGAAAATCTAAACTGAGAATGCCCCACTGAAGAAGTTCCCCCCGCTCAAAAACATTCACCTTCGAAAGTGCTTCCCAGGGTCAGTACACAAAGGCTGAGGCACCTATGGTCTAAGAAGGCAGCACTGGTTTGACATAGAGGAGATAAGACTAGAGCTTAAAGCACACTTCCACACACTAACTGAGGTAATGTATGGCAGGGTCATTGTTCCTACAGAGAAGCATTGAAAGTATGCTATATAAAGCTGCTGGAGAAAAATAAAAAGAAGAGGAAGAAGAGAGGAGGAGGAGGAGGAAGAGGAGGAAGAAGAGGAAGAGGAAAAGAAGAAGAAGAAGAGGAGGAGGAGAAAGAGGAGGAGGAGGAAGAGGAGGAAGAAGAGGAAAGAGAAGAAAAGAAGAAGAAGAAGAAGAAGAAGAAGAAGAAGAAGAAGAAGAAGAAGAAGAAGAAGAAGAAGAAGAAGAAGAAGAAGAAGAAGAAGAAGAAGAAGAAGAAGAAGAAGAAGAAGAAGAAGATAATAATAATAATAAACGACCTAAAAATGTAAACTTCTGAATGTCAGGCATGCTAGAACCATGGGTCATCTATGGAAGAAAGCTGCTTTACTTCCTGTTGGGCTGCCATGTCCAATTTCAACTTGATCATTTTTACTTCATCTTACTGTATTTTATTTTGTCATGTTTGGTTATCTCTTGGAAGCCTCTTTTTTCTAATGAAAAGACAGAAAGAGGGCAGATCCAGAGGAGAGGAAAAGTGAGAAGAAACTGGGAGGAGTAAAGGAGGGAAAACTATAATCAGGATATAATCAGGAAGGCAGTTGGTTAATTAGTTCAAGAGAATACTTACAAACCAAATTCAAGGACACAGTAGGAAGATCCTTTATTATGACCAAGTAGATTTCATCCCATGGGCACAGGTTGTTTTTAACATACAGCAATCAATAAAGGCAACAAGACATATAATAAACCTAAGGACAAAAGTAATATAACCATCTTGACAGATACAGAAAAGACATTTACAAACTCCAGCACACCTTCCTGATAAAAGTTCTAGAAAAATTAGGATCAAGGGGGAAATACTTCAAAATAATAGACACTGTATGGCAAGCCACTATACACTACACAGGGGAATGGAGAAGATCTCCTCTAATACCTAGAAAGGAACAAGGATGCCTCTCTGGCTACTGTTATGCTACATAATCCTTGAAATTTTAACTAGAACAATAAGAAAAGGCTAAAAAGCATATAAAAATAAGAAAGAAGCCAATTTTTTCCTACTTACAGATTACATGATTTTTATACTCAACAAACCCTACTCAGAAAGTTCTTTAGCTCTAGTAAGCCCTTTCAGTAAAGTTACGGGATACAAAATCAACATATAAAATTCTCATATGTAACAAATTTGCTGAAAATGAAATTTGAAAAACATCCCATTCACAAGAGTTCTAAATAATAATAATGACGATAATGTTAATAGTAAAAGTATACCCAAGAAAATAAACCAAAGAAATGAATGACCTCTATACTGAAAAATTCCAAGGCACTGAAAAGAGAAACTAAAGACAATGATGGAAAGACTTTCCATTTTTCTGAATTGGCTAATTAATCTTGTGAAAATGGCTATGCTATCAAAGTTAATCTACAAATTTGATTCCTTATTCATCAAAATTCCAATGTCATTCTTCACAGAACTAGGAAAACATTTAAAAATCCCTATGGAAATAAAGAAGACCATGAATCATCAAAACAATTCTATTGAAAAAGACTACTACTAGAAGTATTACAACACCTGGCGTTAAATAATGCTAGAGACTACAGACAAAGAGACCATGGCACTGGCACAAAACAGACATGCAGGCCAATAGAACAGATAAAGAGCCCAGAAATAAACTTGTTCAGGTCCAGCCACCTACTTATTGACAAAGATGGCAAAAGCTTGCACTTAGGGGATCTGGAGAAATGGCTGTTAGGTAAAGTCCTTGCTATACAGGCATGAAAGAAAGTTCACAGGCCCTCCACCCACGTAACAAAGGTGGTCAGAATGGCCCACCTGTAATACCAACACTGAGGAGTCCCAGAGGATCCTTGGGACGTACTGGTTACCTACACAGCCAAATCAGTAGCTCCAGGTTCAGTAAGAGCATCCATTCCAATATGTAGGGATTATGAAATTGGGAAGAACAGTGAGGAAGAAGCACTGAGGCATAGGGGAAGGAGAAACAACAAGCGTAACACTATCAGAGATGAAGCTACAAGGGTGGAAATGCATAAAGGAAGGCAAGGGGTGGGGAGCAGGACAAACAATAGCAAATGTCATAATAAAGCTGATCATTCTGTATGCTAATTTTAAAATAAATAAATTTATCTTCAAAGGGAGAAAATGCTCTACACCTTGACTGGAGAACAGTTACATAAGAACATGTTTTGGTCAAAATTCATTAACTTATAACTTAAACAAATGCATTCATTTTATGAATTGTAGCAATGACTATTTATAATACTGAAATCAGTAACCATCAAACATTTGAAAATGAAGTATCATTTCCAAAAGTTTCCAATCAAAACTGAGGTTTATAACAGGTGTAACCCTATGAAATTAGTCTCCTATTGTCTTTTGTTTATTTACCAAGTTCAACATGAAATGTCCACCTGTAGGGAAAGAGTCTAAGTTTAAAGATGGTCAAGTAGTAAAATAATAAAACTTCTCAGCCAGACGGTGGTGGCCCACACCTTAAATCCCAGCAACTGGGAGACAGAGGCAGTAGGATCTCTAAGTTTGAGGACGGCCTGATCTACAGAATTCCAGGACAGCCAAGACTATCAAGAAACCCTACTAAAAAACCAAATTAAAAAAAAAGGGAGGGGGGAGATCCTGTACTTCAAAGCTTTCTTTCTAACAAAAAATGACAAACTGCAAAATTATAAAGAGAAATATACAGTATATCAGTTTGGGAAAGTACTAATAAGAAAAGTAAAGCAATTGGAAAAGAGGCACATTTTACCTGAGATGCCCAAAGAAGGTTCTAAGAGAGATTTGACCTACCAAGACCCAAGAGAGCCAGGCAGAGTGGCATAAGCCTATAACCCCAGCATTCAGAAGGCTAATGGAGGAAGACAGTTCAAGCACAGCTGGGCTACACAGTGAGACTACTATCCCAAGGGAGCAGGAAAAGAAAAAAGGAGAGTAAACAAATAGAAAGGAAGTAGGCAAAAGGCAGAGAAAGAAAGGAAAAGGAAGGAACAAAGAAGGGGAGGGAGGGAGAGAGGGTGGAGGGAGGAGAGAGAGGAGAGAGAGAGAGAGAGAGAGAGAGAGAGAGAGAGAGAGAGAGAGAGAGAGAATGAATATGCACACAATACAGCAAATGCAAAACCCTCCCAGAAAATCTGCTCAAAAAAATTATGAGTACTAAGTGTGGACGCAGAGTAGTAAATAAGACAGAATAAAGGGAAAAAAAAGGAAGGAAGGAAGGAAGGAAGGAACAAACAAACGAACGAACGAACAAACGAACAAACGAACAAAGAGGATTGCAATGAGGGAAAGACATAGAGGAGTTTGTAAGCATCTATACTTAACAACTAGAGTTTTGAATCACAGGATTTTAATTATACCTTAGCAATTACACTGGTTTCTGCACAGAAACTAGACTACGTAGCACTGGGTATCAGGTTAGAACAATCAGGAGACTAATATGATAACCCAAATAAAAGGTGACAATGGCTTGGACCAGGTAGCAGTATGAGGTGGTTAAAAGTGGTCAGAATAAATATCATCAAAAGAACAAAGGGAACCTCTTTCCCAGCACAGTAGCTGCCACCTCCTACTAGGTATTTATTCCTGCCTAGACCTCCTATGAGTTAGAAAACGCCAAAAAGAGGACTAAGAAGCTCATCCTGTAAAAGCCAGACAGAAAATTAAGTGAAAAATTAACTGTAACTCCCCAAAAAAAACTGACACAAGGGTATGGCAAGACGGAAGGTCCAGTCCCTGGTGTCCAATATTTGGTTATGGAAGTAAGTAGAAAACAACATAAATGCTGCCCACTTGTTTCCACAAGTTCTTGCTGTACAGCATCGGGAAGCTAGAAGTCGCCATTACAGATGTTTTAGTGTGCTGAGAGCATGTATACTTCATTCAAGAGCCACAAGGCCACTGTGGAAGGAGAAGCACAAGTGACCATTAGCATTGCCAATCCTAACAACTACTTCACAGAGAAGGAAATGGAAAGGACAGCTCATGTGCATGCTTTACCTGCATTTACATAAAGCAAAAAAAAAACCCACAAGGATGGAAAATGTGGAGAAAAGAGAAGTGGGAGGAGAGGAAAGGAGGGAGGGGAGGAGAGGGGGGGGAGGGGAGGAGAGGGAGGAGGAGGAGGGAGGGAGGGGAGGGGAGGGGGAGGGAGGAGAGGGGAGGGAGGAGAGGGAGGGAGGAGAGGGAGGGAGGGAATCAGGTGGGAACACTGGTTATCTATCATCTCAGGACCTGGGAGGCTAAGGCAAGACTGCTGTGATTTCCAGGCCTGCAGGCTAAATGGTGAGCTACAGTCCCAGGCCAGCCAGAGCCACAGGATAGGGCTTAGTCTCAACTTAAAAGGCCATAAACCATGAACAAATGTCAGGGGGAAAACACTTGATACTTCTCATGGAAATTAGTAAATCAAATCCAATATAGAACCGTAAGAAACTTGCTCAAAAAAGCAAAAAATATGATAATTACTCTCTTGGCACTCCTCTGACTCTCAGGAGCTTTTCTCACTTTCCTTTAATAAAGCTACAACCAATAAGCTACAACAATAATAATAATAATAATAATAATAATAATAATAATAATAAACAACTAATATATTGTATTAGTTGCTGTGCATGCTATTGTGAGAAAATACCTGACAAAAATAACTTAAGAGTTTATTTTATCTCCCAGTTGAAGGGCACGGTTCATCATGGAGGGGAGTAGGAGCAGCAGAAATGGCATAGCAGCAGGAGTGTGAAAAAATGGTTATACTGCATCCATCATGGTAATATGTAACATGCATTACTTTGATATGGCTCAAGTATATATCGATGGGGGCAGAAAGGTAGAAGGCAAGAGCGTGGCTAGGGAAAGAGCCTATGGTTACTATCTGGTCTTACAACTTTTCTGCATTTTTCAATTATTTCCAAGTAAAATATTAAAGTGAATGAAAATAAAATAAATTATTTTCATGCTCAACAAAAAAAGTAGAAAGATAAATACTTTCTCCTTTCCATGTACTCTACAACCCCATACCGTGATTCCACCCACATTTAGGGTATTTCCATCTCAATTAACTAAATTAGAAGTGCTTTCATAGAAATGTGGCATAAGAAATATGGATCACCTAAGAGTGATCCTAGCACTCTTAGGAGATAAAGGTGGGCAGATTCCTGTGAGTTCTTTGAGGCCAGCCTGGTCTATTAGGTAAGTTCCAGGACAGCCAGAGCTACATAGTGAGACCATGTCTCCAACCACACATCCCAAAAAAGGCTTTATAGGTACATCCAGAAGTTTGCTTTAACAATTACCTAAATTCTGACAACTTGATAATATCGACAATCACAAGTCCACCCCTGGTTAATTTGACATGAAGCTTTCAAGCAGTATCTTCTACCCCTTGTCTCTACAGGCTCATGGCCATCTCGTAATGCAAAATACATTCAATCTAACTTCAAAAGTACCCATAAGCGTAAGTAGAGAGTCTCTTCAATCCAAAAATAACTTACATATCCAAATACACAACAGCAAACATTCTATGCCCAAAAAGAATGGAGCAGAGCATAGAAAGACCAGTTTAAAGCCAGACTTAGATAAAGATCATCATATGAAAAGTAATCCAGGTAAGAAAGACAAGTATATCATGCTTTCTCACATTCTGAATCAAAATTAGTAGTGCACTAAGAGGAGCATTTAGGAATAAGAGGGGATCAATGGGAGCAAAGTAAGTATGGGTAATTAGATAATGGATACTATCAAGGTAGTTTACATACATGTCTGAAAACATAATGAATTCCCTTCTTTAATGTGTATGAGAATATGCTCACATAAATGCATATGCACCACCTGTGTGCAAGCATCTCCAGAGGCTAAAAACAAGCTTCAGGTCCCCTTGAACTGTAGTTATCACTGTTTGTGAGCTCCCGGGTGAGCATTGGGAGCCAAGCCCAAGTCCTCTGCAGGCGTAGTAAGCCAGCTGCTTTTGAATGTCATTCATGTCTATAAATAATACTCATTAATAAAAGAATCACACTCCTTTAAAAAATACTTCATGGAATTATAGTTACTAATATTTTTAAACTAATCACTAAAAATTATGTGTATGTATACTCTTGTGTGTATGGGTTTAACTTTTAGAAAATATTCCATACTTAAATTTAATATATCAAGGGCTCAGCACCAAAACCAATGGATTGTGTGTGTTCTAATTTACAAAACTCCACACAGGTCTGCTAGGCACTTCAATGTGGATTGCTACGGTGTACATTTGCTATACTAATGTGAACAGACACATTCCTGAAGCTATAGATATTTAAAGATGACAACTAGCATCAGTATACTCAATCTTATTCTAGGGCACTTTAAGAAAAAGAAAAAAGAAAAGAATCACTTGTTATTAAACTAATTGTACTGCCTAATACTTCTTAGGACAATATGTTCAAAATTGTTTTAAAATGGCTTCTCTATATTTTACTGTTTCCAATCAAAGAGAATTACCAGTTTGTTTCCTGTTGTGATAAAACACCAGCCAGGAACAACTTGAGAAGAAAAGGGTTTAGCTTAGCAAGTTACAGCCCATCATTACAGAAAGCCACGACAGGAACTCAAGCAGGAACCTGTAGATAGGAATTGAAGCAGAGACCACGGAGGAATGGTGTTTACTGGGCTTGGCTCCATGGCTTGCTCAACTTGCTTTCTTATATAACCCAGGGATGGCATCTCTTATAGAAGGCTAGGCCATTCCACATTAATCATTAATCAAAACACAACAACAACAAAAAGTCCACACAGATAGGCTTGCCCACAGGCCAATCTGACAAAAATTCCTCAACTGGGGTTACCTCTTCCCAGGTCCTACTTTTAGTTAAGGTGGCAAAAACTAACAGCAAAGAGAAGAATGGGCACTATAATTAGACTGAGAACTTTAGTCTTGATGCTTATAGCATCCAGGTTTTTAAGTGAGTAGTGTTTCCAACTAAATAATGCACACTGTATCTCATTAAAAGACAGACATTAACAAAGAAATACACAAATGACATATAAAAGCATCAAAACCACTACTGTAATTAAACTGTGGGTGTGTCCTTAACTAATGGTCAGAAGAGTTTTCTAAGCTTCAGCCATTCCATGTGAACCAACACTACCTCTTCCCAGATATACTCTATCCCTGATGCTAAAATACAAGGCCTTGTCTCCCACCTATCTTCTCTCCTTCGAACATCCATCTGAAACGTGGTCTCCTCCATATGGTGTACCCTGAGAACCTCAATGGCATATACCAGTCTCTCCCACTGCAATAACACTGGCACATCAACATGTAGCACACCTGTGTCACTCTGCTACAGATGAACTTCAACTATTTACACTGAAACAGATGCTCCCTAAAGACAAAAATGTCACAAAGCATCCTTGCCTTTCATGAAATGCCTAGTGAAATGTCTCACGTGCTCTGTTCTAAGTGCTCACTAACACTTTGCTTAACAAAACCAAAACCTTATTAAACCAGGAAATCAATCAACTGAACCAAATGGAGTACATGCTTTTATTTTCTTTTGCTGGTTCTTTCAACATAGTCCTTTCCTTCAAGTACATTTTCTACACGTTCTATTTGGAGTTCATCCAATTCAGCTTACAATGTGCATCCATTTCTATAATGGCTCATTATCACACTCTTGTATAGGCATTTTCTGTCACAGAATGACCTACGCATGGGGCTAAACAATGTTATACTGATACCAAAGACAATTCAGTAAATTGCTGGGTTCTAAAGTTCAGATACACTAACTGCCATTGTATCATCACTGCTTCTTAAGGTGATTTCAACATCATTCTACACCAACAAGGTGTCACTTGTGTTAAAAGCTGTTAAATCTTAAAATTTAACTCATACTGAAGGCTGATTTTCTTTTATTTCTTTACTTATCAATCATCACACCAAAAAATACTTTTACACAAGATACATCTCTAGCTGTAAAGGACATAACTTCTCACTTGAAGGCTACATAGATGTATTACTTTGCTTCTAACATCCTCATCAGGAAATTGAGACACTACTGCTTTAAAGGCTATAGACTGACCTGAAAATAACTTAGGTACGGTATCTTACTTAATGTCTCATTTGAAATAACTTCAGTGAACATTCTACCAGAAGTCAGTCAGACCTTTCTATTGTGACTATTAAATACATAACAGAAGTCAAAAGGAAGAAAGATTGATTTGGCCTTACAGTTTCAGAGGTCTCAATCCATCCATAGGTCTACAGTTTCTGGGCTACGAGGTAGTGAGAATGAGGAGGAGTTAAGCTGAACAACTTGTATCAGCCACGAAGCTAAGAGAAATTCAGATTCTTAACACCTATGTAAATTAAGAGTCAGGTAGAACACTAGGCAGCATACTTACACCTACCACTGGGAGACAAGTAGGATGGATGCCAGGGCTCACTGGCCTGAGGCAGGCTAACACTCCTTCCAGTCCTGCAGTAAGCTCCAAGTCAGTGAGAAAACCTGTCTCAAAACACCGAGCCAGAGAGTGACAGACGACAACATCCAACGAAAATCACAAATCTCCACCCGCATACATACAAGCATGCACACCCACACATGTATAACACCCCATCCCCCCACACACACACACACACACACACACACACACACACACAGAGAGAGAGAGAGAGAGAGAGAGAGAGACAGAGAGAGAGAGACAAAAGTGAATAGAATTCATCGTTTCTCAATGTATTCCAAATCTCCTATTTTGTCTCCTTAGAAAGCAGTTCCTGAGAATTCAACATAGACAAACGAGGGGAAATAAGCTTTTATATTGCTCTGACTGACCATACAAAATTAATTTGCTTTGTTGCTTTTGACTCCAGGACCTCATGAATGTTAAGAAAACTCTACTTCTGAGCTACAGACCTAGCCAGAAGATTAGTTTTGAACACCTCGAGTTTCTTCTTTTGATTATATTCAACAAATCAGTTAAAGGCTTACGTATCACCTCCAAAATTAATACAACTTACTTTATACAACTACATTCTCCAGTAAAATGGTACCACCTATTCTACAGTAAACTGGGTTTTTGTTTTTCACTTTTATGATGTGATTCTCAATTTCAATATGGACAAGTAAATTAACAATAACTATACTGTATAGATATAGATATAGATTAGATAGATAAATAGACTACATTATCTATAGACTAGTCTCTATATATAACTATAGTCTACATTTATTCCAACTTATACTTGATAGCTAAATCATTTCAAGTAAATTTAGTTAAAGGGTCTGAAAGAATTTATGGCTAGAACTGCTCTGAGGACACAATACAGCACAGGAAGTTTCTCTAGTTATTAGGTATGAGTCTACTTGAGGCTTTTTTGTCATTTTTCTTTCATTGAAAATAGATTTCTTGGGGGCTGGAAAGTTAGTTCAGTGGCTAAGAGGTTCTTCCAGCGGTCCTGAGTTCAATTCCCAACAACCACATGGTGGCTCACAACCATCTGTAACGGGATCTGATGCCCTCACATACATAAAATAAATAAATCTTAAAAAAAGATTAAAAAAAGAAAGTAGATTTCTTTTCATATACTATATTCTGATTACAATCTCCCCCTCCTTCCATTACCATCCATACCCTTCCTGTCTCTCCTTAGAAAACAAGCATGGATCTAAAGGATAGTAATAATAATAGTAATAATAATAATAATAATAATAATAATAATAATAATAATAATAATAATACAAAACAAAAACAAATGGTGATCAGACAAAAAACAGAAGAAAAAGAACCAAAGAAAAACCATAAGAAGCACATATAGATGCAGAGACCTGTTCACATATACAGGAATCCCATAGAAATACAACACTGGAAGCTATAACATATACAGAAAAGACCTATACAGTTAAAAAAAAAAAATGCCCTGTCAAAATCTTATGAAACAGAGAATGTGCAAAACTGTCACTAACTCCTCTGTGTGTTGGCTGACGACTGTTGGGCAAGTGGCCTGTCCTTGAGAGTGGTCTGTGTCCCCAGGGAGACTCTGTTGGAGAAACCTAGATTCTCATTTGCTAGTGCTTATCAAAAGGAGATGGCTTCAGGGTTAGAAATGGGGCATGGGTCCACTTCTCTCTGGGCTGGAACTCTAACTGGCTCAGACCCAAACCAGTCCTGCCACAGTTCAGAGATATTGTCATTGAGGAAAAACAAACCCCTCCTAAGTAGCTTACTGCAAATACAAATACAGGTTTAAATGAGTTACATGACGACGCACTCTCAAGATTCTCAAGTACACTTTACCTGAGAAAACTGGTGTGCTTATTGGAGAAAAGACAGCATCTTTAAGAAATGGTGCTGGGGAAATTGTAAGTTCACATGCAGAAGAATGAAATGAGACCTGCATCTATTACCCTGAACAAAAATTATAACCATGTGAAATCTCAAACACTAAAACCTAAAACTGCTTAAAAAACAACAACAAAAACAAAAATATGGTCAGTTTCCTACAAGATTTGGGTGTAGGGCAGACCTCTTTGACTAAGAATCCAATTTACTCAGGAATTGACAAGGAAGGCAGGAGTGAGTGGGTGCGCTCATGAAACTAAACAGCTTCTATACCAATGAGGAAAAGATGGATTGAGTGAAGAGGAAAGCCACAGAATGGAAGAGAATTTGTTGGCTATTTATCTGTCAGAGGATTAATATACAGAGACCAAAGCAGCAAGGAAACAAATGACCCAACTAAAAATAGATAGGGATCTAAACAAAGTTCTCAACAGAAGAAATAAAACTCTAAGAAACTCCTCAAAAAGGATTAGCAATTAGAGAAATGCAAATTAAAACACCTTTCAGATCTTAGCCAGTCAGAACTGCTCAGATCAAGGAAAGGACTGAGGACACTGGTGTGGCAATGAAAAGGAGGAACCCTTGGTCAGTGTTGATGGAAAGGCAAAGAGGTGCAGCCACTCTAGAAGTATGGAGAATTCTCAAAAACCAAAAACGAAGCTCCCATATGACCCAGCTATGCCACTCCAACATATGTGAGTCACAGAATCTGACCACCATTCACGGCCACCACTTTGCTAGACCAGCACAATTCCTTACTACATTCTAAATTTAATCCTTATGTGACAGATTAGTGTAGCTAACACCCCTCATCAAACCCCCCCTCTCTCTTCCTCTCTCCCTCTCCCTCCTCTCTCCCTCTCCCTCTCCCCCTCTCCTTCTCCCTCTTCCCCTCCCTCGCCCTATCTCCCCCCTCTCTAAATTTTTTATTTATTTTTATACTCCAGATTTTATTCCCCCTCCCGATCCACCCAACCCCCACCCCACCCCCTCATCCCCACCCCTGAGAGTTCCACATCCCATACCTCCTGCCCTGCCCCGGTGTCTCCACAAGGATGTCCCCACCCCACCAGACCTCTAAATTCCCTGGGGCCTCCAGTCTCTTGAGGCTTAGATGCATCTTCTCTGACTGAACCCAGACCCAGGAGCCCTCTGCTGTCCATGTGTCGGGGGCCTCATCTCAGCTGGTGTGTGCTACCTGCTTGGTGTTCCAGTGTCTGAGAGATCTCAGGGGTCCAGGTTAATTTAGGCTGCTGGTCCTCCTACAGGGTTGCCCTCCTCCTCAGCTTCCTCCAGCTTTCCCCTAATTTAACCAGAAGGTCGGCAGCTTCTGTCCATTGGTTGGGTGCACATATCTGCATCTGACTCTTTCAGCTGCTTGTTTGCTCTTTTGGAGAGCAGTCATGTAGCCTCCATCAATAATGGTGTCAGGTTGTGGGCCCTTAACTTGAGCTGGATCCCACTTTGTCACTGGACCTTCTTTTCCTCAGGCTCCATCCCTGCATTTCTTTCAGACAGGAAGAACTGTGGGTCAGAGCTTTGAAACCTTTCTTTAAAGTAAATGGAAAGCCACAACTGGACGCAATGCAAATGCATGAGGTACCCAGACATCACCAGTCCTGCAAAAGAGTGTAAGAGCCAGAACACTCGGAAGTTTGCTGTGAAACAGTCTCTTCTAAAAATGGCTACATAAACGAGACCCAAACCATGATAATACCAATAAACATGCTAACATGAAAGAGGAAATTTTTCAATAGGTCAGTCCATCCCTGAGACAAAGAACTACTTAACAACAAATGACTGCCGAGAGAGGGAAAGTTAGCCTCTCCAAGGGATGAGACCCTAATTGATTAGTCAACACGAAGTAGTCACACAAAACAACACAAACAGACTCAGTAGGTTGTATTTATGTATCTGTGTGTGCATATATATATATATATATATATATATATATATATATCAGTAATAATCAAAAAAAGAAACTATTAATTTGAGAGTTGGGAAGCCATAGATAGGAGAGGTTGGAAGGAAGAGATCTGAAAGAATCTGGAAGGAAAACAGAAAAGGGAGAAGTAATGCAATTATATTTTGATCTAAAATGTATTAAAAAATAAATAAAAACATTATAGAGCTCAAACTAACCTAGTCTGGTACACAGCTGTCATTTTTCATTGCATTTCCCTTTAGCTTGACCCTAAAAAGTAATAACTACGTTAAAGTCAGATTACCAAGGCAATCACTACGTATCATCACAGAAAGATAATGTAGTTTACAATCCGCAAATGAAGATCAAATTTACTTCAACTAAACTAATCACCACTACCCATTTTTTTCACTTTTATTTTTATGTAGTCATAAAGTTTTTGGAAATACACAGCTTAATCTATACTTGTGCCACACTCTCAGCTAGTCACCCCAAGGATGTGGCAAACTTCTCTTTCACCGTCTTTGTCGAACGGTGTATCAGGCAGCTCACCCAGACAATTTCTGTAATGGATTTTGCCTGTCTCTGCACAGTAGGTGACAATCCTTGTCAAGTTTCCAGTCTGTCTCATAACTGAATGATTAGAACCTGCTGCAGATGTCACATCTAAATACTTAAATGGATTTTTATCATTAGTGTCACCTACAAGACATTATCACTAACAGCGCTGTTCTAGAGAGCATCTCTTTCAGTACTGCCAAGCTCTCTTCATAATTGATAAGACACTTACTTCCTAAAACAGAGGTCAGCAAGCTAGAACACAAGAAGAAAATCAGCACTGCTTCTTATATAGGTATAACCTAAAATGGGCTTTATATTTTTAAATAATTAGTAAAATTAACTTATATTGTGTGACATGTGAAAACAACATGGAGTCAGATTTCAGTCTCCATAAATAACACCTACTAAACGATGATCAATGTTCCTTCACTACTTCTGTACAGCTGTTTTCGTACCAAAAACAGCCACAAAATTCCAGCCCAAAATATTTACCATCTGGGTCGTTTAAAGAGAGAAGTCTACCAACTCTTAGCCTAGGGAAGCTTTTGGTTTAGAAATTGTGGTATCAACGGTGTGCTGTATTAATAACCTCAGATGAATGACAATAATCGATCAACTGTTTCCCTGTCTCACATCCCACCACTCAATATCTCCCTCCAATGTAGACAGACAGCTACACTCCCTTTGTTCTTCCCCTTGGCACAGGTTTAATCAAAGGACCTTGAGCAGGAACAAACAGCTCAGCTTCAAGTCTCCAACACTGGCCTCTTCCATGTCTGACGCTCTCCTATTCTGGACGTTTACTCTGTACCCTCTGTAATGGAGATCCCTCCTATTTTCAGAGCTGAACAAGCATGCTGTCACTTCCAACAGGCTCTAACAACCGCTCTGACATGTGAATGTCTTTGGATTCCTTTACAACCTCAATATTTCAACTTCTCCCAGTCTCAGTGATTCCTCTTAACTACTTTCTTTGAACCTAAATTGTGGCCTACCAATTTAGCCTTCACAAATTGCCTGCTCTTCTGTGCTTCAGCACAGTTCATACAAACACCAAATATAAGAGTATAATAAAATCAAAATCTATACATATCGCTGTCTTTCTCACCTAAGAATACTCACCTTGAAACATCTCTCACTTGTTTTAGGATCTGTCTCAGAAGAATACATACTCCATTTCTTTCCTCTCCACTACTGACAGCTGATCCAAGCATCTATGTCTACTTTACTCAAATGCTATGTCCACCTTCCAAGGAGGCCCATATCATCTGTGTCCCTTTGAACATAAACTCACATCAAAGCTCACAATGACACACAAGGAATCAGGGAAGAAGAGGTTATCTGAAATTACTACTATCTCAACTTAAAGTAGTTACTTGGCTGGGACCAATCCAGAAAATATAAATCTTTGAAGACATGCAAGAACCTTGCCTATTTCTAAAGTGACACAAAAGTCCAATAATATACAGCCTTAAAATTAAGACAATAAACTACTTTCATGTAGCCCATATTTAAAAAAAATCCTGAAGACTAAATATGTAAGACACCATTCATTGACCTTAATTAACATAGAGTTCTCAAATTTCTTAGTGTCTAAACTCCTTTTGTATTCTTAAAAATTGTTAGATCATCCCCAAAATACTCTATGTATTAAAATTATCAATATATATTGTATTAGAAACTATTTGCTAAATCACCATAAATCTAATAAGATATGTAATATTTAAAATAAATTTTACATTTTGTAAAAACACTTCTCAAAATACAAAAGCTTAATAAGAAAGTAATGATGATATAGGTCTTTCAAATATCATTGTTTAGCTTGTGAGAAGACAAGAGGATTCTCATATCTGCTTCTACACTGATTCTGCTGTGAAATATAGTTTTGACTAAGCTATGTAAAAAATGGCTTCACGAAATACAGTAAGAAAAATATGTTAATACTAATAACTTATCCATATAATAATAGATAATCTTTATGATACTATACCAAAACTTAGCAAAACAGGAGTTTCTTAAAGGCTAGTTACAATGTGGATCCTAACACAGGCACTTTTTTGTATTATTTTACTTGCTTTTTGAGAGGTTCTTTCAACCTTTCTTGTAACAGTTCTCATTTTAAAACTATTGGTCTACTGATACAAATCTTGTCATAATTCATTATATAGCAGCAAACATCCATCAGTATCACTGTGTTGCTAGAAGGATTGTTCAAATACTGAAAAGCTGATAAGAACATAGCAGGTAACAAAGGTTTTCTAAAATTTTAATTTTCATATAAAAATTTAGATTTTTATCTTTGGGGACAAACCTTAACAGTTGTTGCCCTTCAAGTGACAAATCTTCTTTATTTTCAAGAAAATGGCTGGCAGATGACTAAGTCTAAATCATCATAGTTTCTTTTCTAGTCACTCTTTAAAGTAGAACCAGTATTTCATATTAAAAAAAAAAATGTGGCTAGCTTTACTAATAACTCAGAAAAAAGAACGAGTGCTTTTTTTCCTTTAGACAAGCAATATATACTACTGCATATAAATCAGAAGTGCTTTTGCACCCTTCCAATTTAATCTCAGGGAATATTAAAAGAAAGACTAATAATAATAAGTTAAAATTTTAAAAATCTCATTGTTACTTCATCTCATTGTGGGAACAAGTACCTTCTGAAATGAAGATGGCTGAATATTTGATGTTTTCAGTGTTTTTAAATACATATGTCACATGAGACATATACAATTAGTAGCATAGCATGACATCACTAGCATTTAATTTCTAAGAAGATATTGACAGATTTGCACATTACAAGATAAAAAGGCAAGAAGTTTTATTACTATGATAATAGTCTTAATTTTGAGCACCCCACCTACTGACAAGTAGATATAACATATTCTGAGAACTACTATCTTTTTCTGCTTCCTTGTTTGCTTGCTTCCCAAGACAGAGTTTCTCGGTGTAGCCCTAGCTATCCTGGAACCCACTCCAAAGACAAGGCTGGCCTTGAACTCCAAGATTCACTGGCCTCTCCCTCCAAATGCTAGACTTAAAGGCACTTCTGCCCAGCTTGAGAACTACTATCTTAAGCAAACACAGAAAGCTATAAAGGTGACATCTCCAAATCCATGTAAATATCCCTATATAAGTGGTGTACCAAGTATCTGTATTTACAATTTTGCTTTTAATTCAAAATGCTCTCATGTGTCTGGAATTTAATAGTAATACAAATAACAGGAATCAGCATTGAGTCTGCGTATAAAAATATCTCACTTAATCCTCTTAGATATCTACTCGTTAGCTGCTATGCCATAGATTAAGAAATCCAGATTAGAAGCAGAAGTCGTTTGTCTGAAGTCACATATCTAACATTATGCATATCTAACATTAAGTCTTGATAACTTATCTTTACTATACATGAATACTTCTGGAAAGGGAAGCATATCATAGTGAAAGAGCAAGTTGGAGGTAATGCATCTCAAGCCAGGACACAGAAATTATGTGCCTAGTGTTTCATGATTCCCCCCAGTATCCTTGAATACCTTGCAATATTAGGCCCTACCTTTCTAAGAGACCCTGTTAATCACACCACTTTAGAAACCAAGCCCTTTAGGAGACATCTAAACTATAAGAACAGTATATCCTGCCCCTTTATAGCATATATCAGTATATTATGTATACATAAACAGACTGATAATTCATGCTTTTGTAAAGTCAACTGAACCAGATCTCTATTTGAAAAGGTTTTTATTTGATTACCTATATCTTCTATTTAAATAGCATATAAATTAGTGTATTAATCTATACTATTTAAATATGATCATAAATTAATGCATCAAAGATCATTTTTAAGTGCCACGTGATATCATCTCCATTTCAACATGAGGAAACTGAAATTCATACATGTTTAAATACCTACCTTCCTCCCAAGACCTATGCTTATATCGCACAAAATTCAAAATCAGTCTCAACTGACTGCTAAGCCCAAAATCTTTGCTCATACACGCAGATCTACTAAAGAAAGCCTCAGTGACTCAGCGATTGCTCACAAAGTTGATACAGCACTTGCTGATACCACACTGTGCCCAAATCAATCAAGATATGACTCAAACTGCATCTTAAAAATCAACAAATGAAAAGGTACATGTTGAAAATGGGTGTGTTCTCACATGCTTCAAGTAAAGGAGATCATCTATAGCAAAACTAAATAGTGAAGTAAACTGACTTATATATGTCATTTATGTGATCTGTTTACATTAAAAAGAAGACATTTCAAAGGTAAGGTCATCACAGCTACAGAGGCCATCTACAAATTACACAATAGTTTTCAAAGTCAAAAGTACTGAAAACCTAAGTCATCTGCAATAGAAATCATTTTCTTAAACCCAAATCAATCAGAAAAATTTCCATTTCAAGTTAGAATCTACAAAGGGCAAGAGTCATGCCCTTGGTTTCAGTTCTAAGCATTTACACTACAAACTAGCTGTTAAAGAGTTAGATTAGGGGTTGGGGATTTAGCTCAGTGGTAGAGCTCTTGCTAGCAAGCACAAGGCCCTGGGTTCGGTCCCCAGCTCCAAAAAATAGAAAAGAAGAAAAAAAAAAGAGTTAGATTAAAGGTTTATCCAGCTCAATCTACTTGGTGAAAACCCAACTTTTGAAAAGTATAAGCATCTGTGGATTAGAGAGGAATGTGGTTTAATTTCATTCAAATCATATTCTCAGAGTCCATACATGTTTGTGAGGAAGCTAACAAAATGAAAGGTTCTGGAATATCACTAAAACATAAGGCAGTATAGGCCAGAGATAAACAATCACTAATGTCACAGAACATCATTCCAGATTTGGGGAAAGATATTAAAAAAAAAAAAAAAAACCCACAGCTCAACACTACTTCCTCCCATCAATGAGTCCTGTTGTGACCAAAAAGAATCACAATGCAATAATGTAAAAACGAATGACAAACATAAAGGGGGGTGAAAATTGAGGTCATATCTCTTAACATGCATCATTTAAAGTAAGAGTCCCCCCACTTATCTGAGTCAATTTTACATACTTCATTTCATTCAGATAATTGAAGTTTTCCTTAGAGTTGTAAAATGTTTACCTCAACATAATTAGTAAATTGTCCACTTAAAGACACCACTACAAAAATGGCCATCTTTCCCTTCTACACGTACCCATACTCGACCATCATTAAATGTATGAGATTTTGGCTTTTGTGGAATATTTATCTCAAATGTCCTCTTCAAAAAATTAGTACAAGAAAGCCTCCAAGAAAAGTTATGGTCATTACCTTTTTAATACAGAGTGTTTGCATTACTTGTTAAAGACATGGCAATTTGAGAGTTCAATATATGACTGCTGTTCTAAAACCAAATTAAAGGTTTAGACTACTAAAGAGTTTGATGACTTCCCTCAATACAATAACTAGAATTGTATGGAGAACAAAATCAAAGAGGTCTCTCTTTTTATAGGCAGTAATTTAAGGGCCTTGTAATGAGAATTTAGTCTTTAGTATATAATTACTAATGAACAAAAATGGGGTCATTAAACTCACTTTTTTATAGTGCCATAAAATTTCTATGTGTAAGAAATATAAAATTATTTATATATATATATATATATATATATATATATTCATCAAACTGAAAATATACTGAAATGTGCAATGCCTTACAATTCGGCATCATGAAATTTCTGCACCTTAAGTAAATGTCTCTAAGATGACGGAAATCACTTTCATAGGAATGTTTATAATTTAAAACACAAAGCCTCCAAGTATTAACATTGGCAATAAAATCTCTAAACTTCTTAAATGTATTATAAATTTTCTATGAACATTGTCCCCCAACACTAATCAAAACTTACTATTAGAATGGATGTGTATTTAACCAATATTAATAACTTGCTATGAGATATCCACACACTTAAGGTACGCACAGTCTGCAAAACAGGAAAAGACCACATTACAGAAATGTATAATGAACACCTGATCAAAAAAAGCCTTATCAAAATGGAGAGGCCATAGGGCAGAAAGTCGAACACTTGAAAATAGTTAGTCACCATTCAAAATGGACAAAATAATTCAAACCTAATTAGAGGCTAGCCAGGAAAGGGTTGTAAGTCATGACTGGATAAATCCTGAATGTCCTAGAGTTTCTGACGCGTATGAAAAGCTGAACCTCAAAAATGTTACAGATGGTAATAGCCCAAGAATCTACATTTCAGTATCTCAAGGGCAGTGTGATGAGTATGAATCTCGAAGATGGTATCACACACAGCATCCTGATTCTGCCAAGACCTCTACAATCTACAGATCAAAACAGGCCTGAGTGAGCATCCTGTGCAGAGAACGGAGGTCCTGGCCAACCTGTTCCTGGTGCTTAAGCAAACAGAATGTTCTAGCTCCACAAGAGTTCTGAAAAGGAAGGAAAAGGAGGGAGAAAGAAGGGAGAGAGGGAGGGAGGGAGGGAGGGAGGTTGGTGGGTCATCAGTCACAAAAGAAGTCCTGATTACTTTTTTTGACAAATATTCAAAAAAAAAAAATGTATCATTTGTTCAAATAGCTTAAATGTCACAAGGAGGGAAACATATATTCCTACAAACTCTTACCTCATTCAATATCATAAATTCTTATTTACCTTTATTAAAATATCTGAGTATTTCTTACTTACTTTTGAGATGTTTGTGTCATACATTTGTAAAGCTCCTAATGAGAAACGTGTTGAAAAATAACTCTCCGATGCACACAGAGTACATGCCAAAGGTATATATAGCATACATAATCCCATACTTCTGTGAAGAATGGATGATCAAGGTACAACTCTGACATCCATCAAAAGAGATTCTGGGCAAGGAAGTGGGGAGTCCATTCACCGTCTGTGTGAAAGGGACTGATATGAAAGTGGATAGTCCAGGAAGACTGGTGCATACTTCACAGACAGACAGATGGAAGATGACTGCTCCAGAGAAGTGACTACCATCCGCTTCTACTATAAGCTTGCTTTGATAACAGTCTCAGTAGGAAAAAAATGAATGTAGTTCAAAGACAGTATCACTGTAAAGGTTATGATCTAGAACTTCAGATCTTCAAACAGTAATCACTCTGCTGAACTGGCCTGGCTATGTATTTGTTTGCTAGGCTCAATTCTACCAGGTTTTCAATGAAAAAAGTAATTGTACTTCGCAAAAGAAACATGAAATGTTTCTTATTTTGTTTTGTTTTCATACACAAACACATTACTTTGATCTACTAAAAGAAAACCCTAAGTATAAGAAGACTCGCTGTATTTTAGAATTTTCACCAACATAAAGCACATTGCAACATTAAAATATTCTAGGATAGCCTGACAAAGTACTCCAAACTCCCAAATCATGTTATTTACGCATTCACGGGCTGAAGAATACATCCGTATAAAGTGAAACCAAAACTTCAAAATATGGCCTATGGTAACAATTAGAGGTTGCTGAATTCATGGCTATCAAACTTTGCTGCAGTAGAAATTTCACATTACTCTAGTATGAAGGAAGTATTCTATCACTAAATTCAAATAACTGTACACTGAGATGTTTCAGTGACATTAAAGAACAAAATTAATGCTTCTCCAATTTTTCTAAAATATTATATACCTTTGTATTCTCTCAGTACTAGTTCAACAGAAAAAAAAATATTTAGTAATTTCAATTTTACTAAAATCATAATTTTCTATTTCCAGACACTCATCTATCAAAAGGCCAAAGCATTAACAGAGTATCCACTGCACTTGACACTAGCCATACAGATTAAAAACCTATGGCTATCTTTCAAAAAACACCTACCAAGGAAAAACATAGAAGCAACAAATATTTAGTAAGTCTACACCACTGTGCTGTGGGAGATGTAAAAATCCCAACCCACTCAAACAAGGACCTCAGGGTTCCAGCATTTTAGAATTTTTTTTAAAATGCAATTGGATCTTTCCTTCTCCTGAATATCAGACTCAGACATACTACAACTCTAAATCCGTTGGTTTAAATCTTCTGGGACACACAGACTTCCCGATTCAAGAACACGAATGGCAGGGACAGACCTCATCTATCAGCTATAAATGTGAAACCTTTGACCTACAATTTGTCATGTCTGCAAGATGGTCTGAGATAAAGAAGACGCAGAGATTGTGGAAGTAACCAACCAATGACTGGCCTAGCTTGAGATTCACGAGGAGCCAACCACTCACCCAACCTGGAGGGCCAGAACCAAGTGGCTGGAGGGCACAGACACCTCTGAGAGAACCAAACACAACTGGCAAAATAAAATAAAACAAATCAATGAAATGATTCCTAATGATATGCTGCTATACTTATAGATTAGTGCCTAGCCCGATTCTCAGCAGAAACCCACAGTCAAACAAAACTGCAGAAGAGGGAGGAGAAGGATTCTAGGAGCCAGACGGGTCAAAGACACCACAGAATGCACTAACCTGGGCTCCCAGGGACTCACAGAAACTGAAGCATCAATCAGGGAGTTTGCCCGGGTCTGCCCTAGGCCCTCTACATCCGTGTTACAGTCGTGTGGCTTGGTCTTCTTGTGGATCTAGTCCTAACAGTGGGAACAATGCTTCCTCTAAGTCTCTGGCCTACTTTTGAGACCCTTTTCCTCTTACTGAGTTGCCTTGTCCAGCCTTAATGTGAGTGGAGGTTCTTAGGCTTACTCCAACTTGACATGCCTTGTTTGGTTGATATCCACGAGAGGCCTGCCCTTTTCTGAAGAGCAATGGAGGTGTAGTGGGGGGGGAAGGGACTGGAAGGAGAGGAGGGAGAAACTGTGGTCAGGATATAATAAAATATGGAAGAAGAATACATTTTTAATTTTTTTTAAATATGTGTTCCTTTTAAAGAAGACCCAAGTTCAGTTCCCAGAATCTACACAACTCCAACTCCAGGGAGTCTGTCGCCTCTGGCTTCCATACACAACTGCACTCACATACACATACACATACACATACACATACACATACACATACACATACACATACACATACACATACACATACACACAAACATTCTTTTAATTAAAATAAACATGTGTTTTAAAGAATACGACTAATCCCAGTGTGGTAGAAAGTGGAGACAAGAGGATAAGACGTTCAAGGCCAGCCTCAAGTATATAGTGAATTTCGATCCTAGGCTGTATAATAACCTGTTTCCAAAAAAGAAAAAAAAAACTGAAATCTGAATAATCCTTAAACTGAAAATGACTAAATTCAAGTTTTTAAACTAAAATAGAAAGAAATGCTTCAACTTAGAGATGTAAGGCTAGTTGACTAACTACAAGCAACTGTATCATTTGTATCTAAGGTGTCAACATTAGAAATGATTCTTATGGGGTTGGGGATTTAGCTCAGTGGTAGAGCGCTTGCCTAGGAAGCGCAAGGCCCTGGGTTCGGTCCCCAGCTCCAAAAAAAAGAACCAAAAAAAAAATGATTCTTATATGATCTGAAAGGGAGGCTAAAATAGAAAGTTGGTGACCACTTGGCAGTTTTTAAGATACCATAATCAAGAGGGAGAGAACCAGAGCTCAGTAAAGCATTTTACTTTGCTCGATGGGCTGGGGAGTAGGGCTAGGGAGTTGGCCAAATCAAGATCAAGTTTGGTACAAGAGTGTGTCCATCAGAAGGATGTTCATCTAACTAAATGCTTAATAAAGGCAAGTGGTACTGTAAGTTCCTTCTAAATCTCTTGAAAATGTAAAATAGTGAAGCTACATTACACTCCTGAGGTCCCTCGCAAACAGAAACTCCTATTAGTGTATGATTTATAAGGTAAAAATGTCAACATGATTTCAGAGCAAAAGAAAAGACACTATGGTGCTGTAAAGTGTATTAGTAATAGGTATTGCCTACTAACAGTTTGTTTGTCGAACTATCCTGATTCAAAAAGTGTTTCCCCATCGCTCAAGATGAAGCTATTTCAATAAATACAGAACAAGACCCTAAGGACAACAGTGTATAATTCTTCTCGGTTGAAGCTGAGAAGAATCTACTCCCCATCAAAACCTGGAATGCACTAATTAAATTTCAGTATCTCACTTAGTATGTTGGTTCCAACATGAAACTTCTGTCACTGCTAAAGCTTACACAATAAAATGGTTCTGTTGAGTTATACTGCCGCTTTTTCCCCCAGCAGCTCCTTTACCTAACCACTACAGTTAAGCTTTAAAGTCAACTTCAGGGGTACTAAGGCAAGCTGGGCACAGGAGGGAACAACGATCCTCCTCGGTGTTGGGGACCATCACCTTGAACTCACGTTTTCCAGTTCCAAAACTGTGATACAGGTGGGAGGGAAAATGTAAGCCCTTTTCTTTGAACTTCCCATCACAGGGGCTAACTTAAGAATTACCTCAAAGCTTACCCAATGAGGCGTAGTTCTAAGACTATAAAAGTTGCACTACTCCCTCAAAATGAGAGTAGGAATGCGGACGCTGTTTACCGCGAGATCAAGGGTTAAACTGATGCATTAATGCAACTTTGCCGTAGTTCAGTTAGTTGTAAAGACTTATTAACTCCAAGAACCCTGCCTTGAGTATGAACGCCCGGACTGCGGAAACGTCAGGCCTATGCCTAGTCCTCTAATGGGGGGCGCGAGGTGTTGGTTCTCGCCGCCCGAGGTGGGGACGCCGGGATCTGGACCAGGAAAGCGCAGGCCAGGGCCTCGCCACGCGGGAGCCCCGGCAAGGCGTCCCAGGGTCGGTCCAGCCTCTGCCCGTCCCAGGCTCCGCGTTTCAAGAAGCGTCGCCGGGAGCCACAACGCGGCCGGGCAGAGCAGGAGGCCGCGCGTGCGCCCGGGAAGCGCGGCCCCGGCTCCGCCCTCCTCCCCCTCCGCTCCTCGCGGCCGCCGCCCCACTGGGAACTCCGCGCGGCGCGGCCCCGCGAGGCGGGCGCCGGGAGGGAGGGGCCGCGCTCCCCGCCTCCCGCGGCCAGCGCAGCTCCCAGCCAAGGCGACTCACCTCCTCCTCCTTCTCCTCCTCCTCCTCCTCCTCCTCCACGGCTCCCTCCAGGCCACCGACAGCCCAGCTGGCGACGCGCTGACGCCGAGCCCCTCCCCCGCGGCCGCCACCGAGGCCGCAGCCCCTCCCCGCTGCAGCTGCAGCGGCCTTGGGGCGCGTCAGGCGCCGGCCCCGCCCTCATCCCGCCCCTCCCCGCCCACAAGCGCGAAGCTCCGCCCCCTGACGGCTTGCTCCACGCGTAATCCCTGACTCAGAGGCCGCTCGGTGCGGGGGAACTCTCCACGGTGGCGGGGCTCCTCACACCTGCTCTCCCTCCGCCCACGGGCCCCTCGTACGCTTTCCAGTCAAGCCAGCGCCCCCGCCGCCCCTTCGGCTTTTCCGTACTCTCTCACACCTCTGGTCGCTGCCTCCGCTCGCGCTGCGGCCTTCTTTTCCTCCTAAAAGGTCTGTGGGCTGACTCACCCGGTCGCGCGTTCTTAGGCAGGTGACTAGCCGGCACCTGTAGTCCCTTTCCCGGTCCTTCCGGGCGCGCCTAAGCCTCAGGGACCCCGCTTGGCAAGTGCACACCCTCCTGCAGGAATTGGTCTTCACGCCCGCTCTCTGTCCCTCGGGATTCCTGCGGGACCTCTGCTAGCTGGTGCTGGCTTTTCCTCTACCCAAGTTATTTGCAGCCTCTTGGTTGTCGATACTATACGTACTTCAGATGCATCTTAGAGGATTAATAATTAACATACCCGGGGCCCCGATCACAGGAGCAGTCACAGAGCAATTAAAAGTCAGAAAGAACCCAAGAAACTCCAAAGGGTTTCTATAAAGAGAGGAATCTGCCTCCTTTACATCTCTATGTGTCTGAATTAGAGATTTCGAATCTGGGATCACATGGATTAAATGATTCATGCAAAGACAAAACATGCAAAGTGGGTCTATGCTTTTATCTGGTAACTTTATTTTTAAAGCTACAAATTGGAGCAGACTGTAGTGCAGAAATGTATTAAGCACACCAAAATAACAAACTGATTAGGCCTTTGGAGTTACAACCACAAGTTGCTTAAAGTTATGTGAGGAAAACATTGCTCTCCTTAAATTGAACGGTGAAATGATCTTCTTTCTGTTCTAAACAAAACCCACACTCTGTGTGGACCTCCAAAGCTTACAACCACTGCTGACTTGAACAACACTATCATGGGCATTTAGAAAGCCTAATAAACCATCTGTCCATCTACTTTTACACAAATTGGGAGACACACACACACACACGCACACAAAAGTGAATGCAGAAAGCTGAAAAACGAGAATTCCAAATGGCAAACGAATCTAGTAAATCCTATTTCACAGAATAAAATATTGGGGTAAAACCCCAAAGCCTATTCGTCAATCTGGAAAAGGAGCCATAATTTTATAAATGAATCAGCTGCTCCTTAAGAGCACCTGGAGTCTTTTTTTTTTTCTTTTCTGATCGAGATCTGAAGTCCAGAGAAGTTGAGTTGCCTCACCAACATATCCATTTTTTGTAGACCCGTCTCACATACTTGTCAGCATAGGATTCAGAGCTATAAGCATAAAGTCACTCAATGTCAAAATTCTTTGCCATGGAGGCTCTGTCTCAGTCTACATGATCTGTGAGTGTGAGCTTAGGTAATGCTGTCAGAAGCCATTTCACCCCAGTATGTTCAAGGATTCCTGTTATGCAACTTGCATCTCTCAGTCAGGGATCATCTGCATGATCTCAGTCACTTCTGGCCCCCGCTCTGGAACCTTGATCCAACCAAACACATTCATCCTCAGAGGTGCCAAAGGCTGTGCCTGATTAAAAGAGTTATGAAATCTCTATTGTCAAGAAAATTACAACATTATTGGTGAGGTAAAATATGAGGCATGAAATGATAATTCAACACTAATAATCAAGGACTCAACAGTAATTTCCAAATGTTAAGTGGGGAAGTGACACACATAAATTAAGAAAAGACTTCTTAAAGACCACAACATCAAAAAGGAGATCCGTCGTCTAGAGCGCTGGGTGTAGGATAGAAAGTAAAATAAAACGTTTGGACTAAAGCACCGTGAAGAAAACAGGCACACCAAGAATGAGGAGAAGTTAGATCAGGGAAGTAAAACAGGGTATCTAAGAAACAAGTGCAAGCCAGGCCAAAATGCAGGATAGAACCATTGGGAGAGGACCTAGATTTCAACCTGAGTCACAGGTTAGTAGGAAATCATTGTGGGTAGTCTGGGCAGGAGAGAAAGGAGGATGGGGAATGAAGTGAAAAGATCAGAAGGCCATAATCTTGTTAGGAATATTGGACATCAATGACTTGGGTTTGGTGAGCATACACAGGACACAATAAAAGGTAGGAAGTCTAAGGTGGGGGGGTGGGGATATGGCAAGAGTCGAGGAACAGCCCGCAAAGTGCTGGATAAGGAAATAAAGCTATCTTCCCAAAGAAGCTCCTCCACATCATACCTCTCATTCCACAAACATAATTTGAAAATCAAATAGAAGACAGAAAGCCCGGGCCCTGTCTGTGGATCTTATCCTGCCATTTTTATGGTCAACTTATTTTTATTTCAGCCACACTAATGTAAATGTTCTCTATGCCGAATTATGTGTTACAGTAGAAAATAAATAAAAAAGTGATATATATATATAATGTTGCTAGGCAAGAAGAATATAAAAATATCTCTACCTTTCAGTAGCTTGTAATCTTCTTGTCAATGCACCAAGCATAATACAAAATATAATCCATGGACAGGGAGAACAACCCTGTGTATAGCAAGATGAAGTAATACAGTAATGGTGAGGGCTATTAGCTGACTAGATTGGGAGTGATATGATCTGTAGAGTCATCATTCAACGAATTTTAGTGAACTCTGCACAGTTTTCTAGGTACTAAAGTCAAAGCAATAAAGCAAGTTCTCACTGAGACCCAAAAGGAGTCACATGTCATGTATTCGAGACTAGATGAGAAGCCAAAAGCATCTAGAATAAGAAACTAGGGAAAGCATGAAGGAAAGAATTAAGGGAGATACTGAAGCCTTGTGAATAGAAGGGCTTTTGAGGTCAGGTTAAAGTAAGGACACTGGAAGATTAGTCCCTCTGGCATTGGGAATTTGAAGGAGAGATGGGGACCTGGGAAAGCAAATGCAAGCCTGCATGATAATACAGACAGGAGATAAGAAGTAGACAAGGTTGCTGGCAAGGTTAGCAAAGAAGATGAGAATGTTCACACTTAGTAGTGGGTAGGTGGTGTTAGTTGCAGTAAATCTATAGCACTGCATGCACCAGAAAGGTCAAAGAGATAAGCATTAAGCAAAGGCCAATCTGGTTAGCAACAATGATGTCATGTGTGACACCAGAGAGGAATGTCTCTGAAGAGTCAGAAGTGATATGGAGGCAATGAATGCTGACTAAAATAAACAGCGCAACTCGAAATCTACAAAGTACATGTGTTCTAATTACCTTTAGGGACACTACTGAATTTTAGGTCCATTTACATTTTCCTATCTGTGTCTAATTTTTGTCTCTATATTAAAGGAAGAAAAAAAAATCTTCAAAATGAATTGGATTTACTTTAAAGGACCAAAACTCCATCACATAAATGACCCCCAGAACACTTATCTTCTCTCAGAATATAGCAATAACCTAACAACGTCATTACCTGTCATGCCTCAACCAGGTAGGCAGCGAGTACGACCTTAGACACATCATACATTCTCACTGAACTCAGGGTTTTCACTAGTGAAGAAGAGAAATCTCAGATAGAGGAAAGGAGCTAGAAGGCAAGCCTCTCTACCAAGAAGAAACAAAAGCATCCTGTGAAGTGTGCAGAGACAGCTACCATGACTTCAAGTGGTCCTTTTGCCATCTGGAAGAAGACAGCTCAGCCAAACCAGATGCTCTTTTGTTTAGCACACTGCAAGACAATTAAGGAGTATTTTTCCTCCCTGGAAATAGATTAGAAAATTTGGCAGGCAAAGTAGAGGGAGAAACCTGAAGCCATCAATTTGAAGTGATGTAGCCTTGAGCTTCCAAGGATAAGGCAGCCAGACTTTGGCCACGGTTGTGTCCATACATGTATGTGCATGCCTTCTCCTGATTGTATTGTGTTAGTGAGTAGAGTATATTAATTTGTTAGGTGTTATTGAAAGACGGAATGCTATTAGCACTCTTTCTTAGTTGGAATATACTTCATTTAGGAGTCTGTTGGGAGCGCCTAGTCTCTTGGGGTGATTTGGAAAGCTGCATTAAATTCATTGAAGGAAAAAGATGTGAAAATTATTCTAAAGATAATCATGAAATTCACTATGTTTAGTTTGCTAGCCTAAAAGCTCCTCGAATCAGTAGTGACTACAGATTCCTAGCATTAAACAATTACCATGTTGCTGAAATTAACGTCATACTAAGCCTTAGAAATCTTCTTGTTACTGCTGCTGAGAGAGACCAAAAATACCAGGAACCTAGGTAGTATAAAATATATTCTTTTTTGGTGAAATATCTTTCATTGGGATATAGCTATTCCATACTGCAATGCAAGAGAGCATGGTTTATCATTGTTACCTTCTGGCCTAGAGTGAGAAGCATTTCCTACTGTGCTTCATCCTGTACCTTTTATCAAGGACGAATGTCAGTTTTCCCTTAAAAACAAAGAAGGCTTACATAATTCCACCTCATGATTAGACTTTCAGTAATTATGTGTTGCTTGGAGTCAATGTCAGCCAACCAAGTTCAAATGGGGGAGGGGGGAGATGTTTGATCTGCTGTGGTGTGATTTAGAAGACTGTGTACACAGAAGGTACAGCTATGCACATACAGAGAACATATTGATCTAATTTGACTGCCAGTGATTTAATTAATGTTTTTCAAGCCCTTTGAACATGAAAAGCAGTATCTGAAAGCTGAGAGTTATTACTCATAATCATTTTTCTTAGAATGAACGTGCAAATGTGATAGTGTCATGGTATCTTTGAGAGGCAGGCTCTATTTTAATAAACTCTTTGGGCCATGTTTTAAGAAACTCTCATTAAAACTTCAAGACTCTAGTTTCTGAAAGTCAACCCTCAAGCTGGTTGAGTACCATCCATCCATCAGTAGATTCTGAGGCACACAGGCTAAATAAACAACAGTGACAGCTTGGGGAAGTAGACGCACCTGTTTATTCAGAGGATGTTAACAAGGGCAAGCCTAAAATAAGAACACACACCAAAACCTGATTTTCAAGTTGTTGTGCGTGCAAACAGCCTAAAATTACCCAGATTATCATCTTGTTTCTTTCTTCTAACTTTTCTCTCTCTAAGGAGTAGCTAACAACTAATGAGCATGATACTTTGGTGATAATCTAAAGAGAAGGAAGAAGCAGAAACGTTTTGAAGGCTTTAACACATAAACACAATGTTTTTAATTATTAATTTTTCTTCACATCTAGCATAAGAACAATAGGCAAAATAAGAAAAGAGTTTGAGCTCAAAATACATAGGTTGGGAAAAAAAAAAAAGAAAAAACCTTTGTCTAACACCAGTTTTAGCAGCATTCTGTCTATGCCCACAAAGGGACGAAAAGGATATTTGTTCAACTTTCCAGGTGGAAACCCGCTACTTTGTAAAAACAATTTAAAATAAGGGATTTGAACGCAGGTGCCACACATGGCTACATAGTATGTTTCCCACAGAAGACATGCATTAGTTAAAGAAAATCTCAGCACTAAGCAATAAATACCTTCCTGGGAGTCTAGGGAGGCACCAGAGGCCCCCAAAACAACATAGGCTATTGCCTTGCTCTTGGTTACCCACCATAACTAGTTGGTAAAGCCCTATTACTGAATACACAGCACAGTTACAGGGCATAGAGGAATCAAGTTGCAATTGACCTGAAGACTTCCTCTCTTCTGCCTTGTGTTCATGGTGCTAAAAGATACTGTACAGGCCACAAGAGGAGAAAATTACTATCACAAGTGAACCCTGAGTATTACAAAGCCAACCGCCCAGGCAAGATGTATCTACCGGTATAATAGAGACATGAAGGTAGTAGGTATAAGGAACTCCTTTCTAATTACATTTGAGGCCTGCTTCACAAGAAATCATTCATGCCTGCTGCCATAAACGTGCTCATAAGTCCTAGGCAGGAACCTACCACTGTTGTTTCACTAAATAGATATGTTGTCAAATTCCCTTATAAATACTTCTGTTTGTGTACATAGATGAATGTGGTGTTCAGTCTTGACCACAGAAACTTCTTTCTATAGTAATCACAGTTAAATACAGAGACTCATAACTGACCAAAGCACTAAGAATAAGTAACTGTTCAGTCTTGATGGCACACCTATGTAGACCTTCCTAGGGACTGGGGAACATCCCAGAAGAGGAGGTGGGAAGAATGGAGGAGCTGGTAAATGCAGAAGAGTGCTGTGAGGTGCTTCTGAACATGACACGGCTGTTGTGCTCGGGAACGTACTGTAGCAATTGTTACCTATGCAAGGCCTGGGCAAGACTACTCATCCCATCAGGCAGCACTAATTGGCTGTCACTGGCCATACACACATATAAAGGAGAAGACACGAAGGTATACAAGTGACATATTGGGGACTTTGGGAGGAATGATAGTGAGGAGGAAGAGTTGGGCTGGATATCATCAACATATGCTGTTTGCACACATGTGTCTTAGGGTCTTACTGCTGTGAGCAGACACCATGACCAAGGCAATTCTTATGAGGACAACATTTAAATGGGCATGGCTTCTTACAAGTTCCGAAGTTCAGTCCATTATCATCAAGGCAGGGAGCATCCAAGCAGGCATGGTGTAGGAGGAGCTGACAGTTCTACATCTTGTGAAGAAGGAAAACAGAAGACTGGCTTCCAGGCAGCTTGGGTGAAGGTCTTAAAGCCCACGCCCACAGTGACATACCTACTACAACAAGGCCACACCTCCAAACAAGTGCCGCTCTCTGGGCCAAGCATATTCAAACCATGACAAGTATCAAATTGACAGAGAGTAAATAAAAGACATCCTACAACACATGCTGGCTTTTCTTTGTGACCACCAGCCAGATAGCCTCAGAAATCTCTGACTTTTTTAAACTTTAGCTTCTTATAAGTTACATCCCAGTCACCTAAACAGAACTGTTTGCACTTCAATGTAGATTCTTTTCTATGTGTATTACACAACATGCATATTATAAATAAAGTACCCATTCCAAAAACAAAACCTGATTTATTCATTTACTTAATACTTTTAAGTCAATCTTTGAGAATTCAATACCTGTATACAATGGATTTCAACTATACTCATTCCCATTCCCCTTCTCTTAATCCTCCTAGATCCTCTTATTTCTCGCCCAACTCCATATCATCTTCCTATATGTAGCCTCCTGAGACCAATTAGTGCGAGCTCTATAGAGATGGTGCAGACCTATCCCCTGGAACTTGTTCAAACTAACAGGGATTACACCCTAAAGAAAACTGACCCCTCACCCCCACCATTGACCATCAGAGATCCTCTACCAGGGCTGAGGATTCATTTGCCCTCCCTGTGTCTGTGCTGGACTCGTGAGTGACTGGCTCGATCTTGTACGGCTCTTGCGCAGGCATCACAACTGCTGTGAGTTCATAACCACAGTAATCCTGTCGTGTCCTGAAGACACTGTTTTGCTTCAGTCCTCTCCAATCTCTACTTAACGATTTTTCTGTTTCATTTCCCGTGTCATTCGTACCACAGGTCTTATTGGTGGGCAGCAGATGTGACAGGGAAAAGTAGTGTCCGTCAAAAAATAAGCTTTCTTATTTTCTTATTTGTTTTCAACCTTCTCATGTGGCTAGGTTGAGATCACATACCTAGGGGTTGGGGATTTAGCTCAGTGGTAGAGCGCCTGCCTAGCAAGTGCAAGACCCTGGGTTGGGTCCTCAGCTCCAGAAAAAAAAGAGAGAGAGAGAGAGAGAGAGAGAGAGAGAGAGAGAGAGAGAGAGAAAAGAGAGAGAGAGAGAGACCACATACCTAGTACTTGGAAATGGATTTCAAGAGAACTGAACTGCTCGCTGGTTCTAGGTTTGTAGGAGCACTTTTATGCCATGCCTCTCTACTTCTAGAAAGTTCTCTACTTAGAGAAGCCCAATTCTCTAAGGAAGTAATTCTAGATCTCTAGGAGGTATCCCAGAGAGCAGCTGGACCCTCAAGTGACTTTTTAAGAATGGGAATTAAATCTTTAAATGTTTAAGAGCTGAGCTGTCTGGTAGCATTAGCTACATAGCATTACATACTCCAAAAAGTGCTGAGGGCCATGCAGAAGGAATGACAAATGGCTTTAGAACTCATGGAATGCAGCCCATGGGTTACCACAGCCACATGGGTGGGCCTTGGTGTGGCACAGCCCCAAGAACTCTGTGTCCTGAGGACTTTATGCTCTTAAGGAGCTCTCTGCTCGCTGCCCTCACGTCTCTCTTAATCTAAGAATTCTATGAGAACTTTAAGGGAGCTTCACGTACCTCACTGGACAGTATCTCTGGCATCCACAGTACTAATGCTTGATCTCTTTCAGGCATTGCTGCTGGAGCAGATTAATGATTCTATCTCTAGAGAAGAACTTAGAGATGGAGAATGTCAGCAGAAAACATTTGGGAAAAAAAATAAAGTTGCTAGTGAAGCTAGGTTGAGATGTTTTTACTACTGGCTGTGATGTAGAAAATCTTAGGAAACAATTTGAAGTTGAGAAAGGCACACTCTTATTAATTAAGCTTAGGGACCCTTTATGGTCAGGGAACAAGAACAATGGCAGCACTGGCTGACGTGACTCTCACTGAGGCTGGACTGGTGATGAGTAATTTCTTATACCCGCTTCTGCCCTCAGCTTCCAGATATGATTTGTTTAAAATTGCTGATGAGTAGATAAGCACTGTATTTAAGGTAGATATGATTTTTTTATAGACCTTTGGATTGGTGATTCTTTTAAGATTCTTACAAGATTACCCTTAAAGATAAATAACAAAATAATTACTTCTTTCTTTGTAACTGCACATTGCTGCCTGCCAGTAAGAGAAACTGGCTGAGAGAACTAGAACTAGAACACTGTACTCAGATACATAAAATAAATAAATTTTAAAAATCTTTAAAAAAGGAAAAAAAAACATGAGCTAGTTCATTTGCTTTTCCCATAAGTAGAGCGGTTGATAACGTTTCTTTTATTTTAACATATTACTTTTCATTTAATTCACAGATTGAAAAGGACAAAATTCTGTACTTCATTTTTTTTGCTTGTTTGTTCTGTTTTGTTTTTCTTGTTCCTTTTTCAATTAGTCACTTTAAGACATCCACGAAAAGTTCTGAGGTCAAATAGAGGGGACACATTGAAATACCTTTTCAGTTCTGTACAGTATGCATTTGCCCCATTTGGAAGTTGGATCCTGTTGCTTTCGCTCCTAGAGAAGGAAGTTATGAGTCAAGAAAACTTTACACAAGGGAAGCTGATCCTGACGCTATCGATCTTCCCAGTTTTCTGTTGGCAGAATACTTCAGGAAAGGCAGTGCCGCTGCCATCAGAACTGTCCAAGATTCTATTGTGTCTGAAGGTAGCTCCTTAAACTGTGTAGCAGCCTTTAACCAACCAGAGGGTGAGTTCCCCCTAAATAGTTAGCACCCACATTTGTCTTTGCATGTCGAAATAGTGGGACCATGTCAAAGACTTTCATCAAATGGTATCATAACTCACAGCATGATATAAAGGGTGTGGGTATCAGCATAAACTTGGATGGTGTTCACCAGAATGCCATTTTTTGTCCGGACTGCTTCTAAATTTGCAATTAAAAGATTCACTCTAAAAAGAAAGTCTATGCCTGATGAGGCAGAACCAGCTATGTTTAAAGGGGAGATTCTTATTAGTACAAAATATCGGAGGACAAACAAAAATCAATTTTTACAGGAAGATTAACCAAATTGTTCATTGTCGTAGTCAACATTGCAAACATCAAAGGTATGGACTGTATCAGAGACAGTATTAGCCCTTCCCAAGCAAGAGAACGAAGTGCCATAGTCCTGTCTGTGTACAATATTTCTTCACAGTAGCATACTCACACCTTTGTTCTCTTCAGGAGGGGCTGCTACTGCAAAGTATAAAACATAAAAATAAAATGGGATTTTACCAAGATAGCTTGGATGTTTCGAAAAGACTTGAACATCAAGAGTCAAAGGAGAGACAACTAGTGACATGTGATCAAGTACTTTTACATCTTTAGTTTGGATATTTGAAAAGTAATTTTGCTTTTTCAAAGACACCTAGGAAGACATCTTGTGTTGACATAGCATTTTATCATTGCAAAGATTAAGCACAAAGGCCAAGTTAAATAGGGGGCTGGAGAGATACCTCAGCAGTTAAAAAATGCTTGTTATTCTCGTAGAGGACCTAAGGTCAGGTTCCAGCACCTACATAGCAGCTCGCCATCCATAACTCCAATTCCAGAGAATTTGATGTCCTCTTTCGTCATAAATGAATGCATATAAGAGCAACACGAAGTGAACTCAATGGTGTGTGTGTGTGTGTGTGTGTGTGTGTGTGTGTGTGTGTGTTTACAGCAGCAATACTTACAGAAAGAGATCATACACGTAAGAGCTGGAGTGTATAAAGAGCTAGACAGGAGAAGGAGGCATGACAATGAGGTATACACAGTGCTCATATAAAAAAATTCTCAAAAAAGGTAAATGAAAGTGTTACTATTATCAGGTTCCTTTCCCCCACACCTTTCGTCGGGTCCATGTTCTATGGTTCTGCAATAGCCACACGGCGAGGCTAGTTCGTTTAATGTGTGTGGTACCGCTCTGCTGCCCTTTTTGAGCTTTGGAAAGGTGTTTTAAATTTTGCTGTAATTTCAAACTCTTCATTTCCTTCTTGAATTCCACTTTTGCTCACTTATCAACTTTCTTTCTAGGTCATTACTTTAATAAATAATATGAATTTCAAAGCCTTAATAATTTCCCCTGTCCTTTCTACCAGAGAAACTAATTTACATATGTACACACAAACATGTGCACACACATACACATTCATACAACATTCGCACAGCATATCTCTTTGTGGTTTGCTTTCCTTTTTAGACAGGGTATCACAATGTTTGTCTAGAATGCTCACCTTCCTTCTGAGTCCTTCTGCCTTAGCCTAAGGACTCAGAGTGTAGGTGTGCTCCTATGTGCTTAGTTCTGCACAATGGATTTCCACACTACTTTTATGAGCTTCTAGTGGGGTACTAAGAAGATAAACTTTCAGAAGTTTAGTCCCAAGTGAGCTTGCCACATGACAGAGGGAGTCCAACACTATCAATTTAGACACAGAGAGTGTTTTTTGCTTTAGCCCCCAATGTTATCAGTGTTAAAAAGACAGCCTCCCCCCATTAACTACTAAAACCAAGTTTCAAGGTGTTCAGTCAACATTGGAGTGAAGGTTATTCAAAAAGGCTTAGAGTACTTTTTGAAAATGTTCCTAACATCTCTGGAAAACTTACCTGGGAAAAGGAAACTCAACTGAGGAAAAAAGGCTTCCATCTGACAGCTTGTCGGAAAGTCTGCAGGGCATTTCCTTGATTAATGATTGACATGGGAGGGTTCAGCTTGCCAGGGGCAATGCCACCCATGGGCAAATGATCTGGGACCCAAGAGGAGCAGACTAGTAAGCAACCTTCCTCCATGGTATCTGCTTCAGTTCCTACCTCCAGGATCTGCCCTGACTTCACTCCACGATGGGCTATAAACTATAAGCTAAAATAAACCCTTTCTTCCCATATCACTTTTGGTCACTGTTTTTAATTATAGAAAACAAACTAGGGCTGGAGAGATGGCTCAGTGGTTAAGAGCACTGACTGCTCTTCCAGAGGTCCTGAGTTCAATTCCCAGCAACCACATGGTGTCTCACAACCATCTATAATGAGATCCAATGCCCTCTTCTGGTGTGTCTGAAAACAGCTACAGTATACTCCTATACATTAAAGAATAAATAAATTTTAAAAAAATGAAAAGAAAAAAGAAAACAAACTAGACAGAGCAAGACACTTCCTGTCTGCCGTTTCCTTCCATTCCTCTTCCTCCTTCATTGTTAAGAAAAGACTTGCCATGCTTCCTCATATTTCAAGCTCATGCAGTATGCTGTTAAGTATATGTACGTACGTATGTATGTATGTATGTGTGTATGTGTGTGTGTGTGTGTGTATGTATGTGTGTATGGCCTATTCTGGACACCATGATTTTATATGTTTAATAAGACTTTTGGAAAAGGTAAAACTATTTCAACAAATGTCATGGGAACCAAAATTTCAGCATAAATGAGGTGGGTGTTTTCCAGGTCTTGCCCCTTACTGAGGAGTTACTGGCAGGTGACAGCTTCTGGGGAAGGAGAATTGTTCTTTTTTTTAATGTATGTAGGTTTCCAGTTTTCCAGAAGATTCCACACCTATGAATATATGGGTAAAATTAATTGGACCTAATTGGTTATAAAGTTGGGAGGGGGAAAGGTTGAAGAAGTTAAGGAGAAAATCGGAGGCAAGAAAAGGGATTAGATATGATCATATTCCACTGTGTACACATCTAAAATTCTCAAGAATAAATAATGTCTTTTTACAAACAATAAAAATAAAAAGTTCAGAGTGGCTAGAACCTTGTGAAAGAGGTGGGGGTAAACCTTACGATGAGGTAGAGACACAGCACCTAAAGCCTGTGAGTTGAGGGTTTTACAAACTGAACTGCACATAATGAGTTGTGATATGAATATATTTGGAAAAAAACACACAGACACAGCAGGATGCCCCGCCCTGGAGCTATGACAACTTTGTGGTGCACCTATGTTTCCATAAATATGGTCTGTCATACCTGCAGGCTGTAGAGTTGGAATAAGTTTTGTTAGTCACTCAGGAAGTGGGAGCTGAGCACGGTTCTTAAGTAGCTATTAAGGAAATTATTAAATTAGGAACAATAGCCTCATCCTTCTAAGAATCTCTTGTACCCAGATACAAAAGTACTCTTCTCAACTTTCCCCGTTTGGAGGACTCAGACATCTCAGGCCTTACCTCCAGTTTGGCTCATTTACCAATAAACCCAACAAGATGGCCTGTGCCATCTTCCCATCATCTGTGCCAAAGAGGTCAGCATCAACACTAGTTGGCTATGTGCTCCCCACATCAAGTTCTCTGGTCTGTCTGACTGTCAGGGTGGGATACACTTGTCTTAGGAGGCATGGGAGTAGGATCAGACCTAGACACAAGCAGCAGCATTTTCATTGTTAGTTCCATCTGTCCTTGAACTAGTCTTGAAGCAAAAACAAACATGGATATTAATATAGGCGACTACATTCTATTTATAACAAAGCAACAAGTGCAGAAGACACTGGAAACGTCATTTCTCACTGTGCTTGCTCATGTTTTCCATTCATTCTATACCCGTTCTTGCTCTGTTTTGGTAAGTTTTGGTTTACTGTGGCATTTGCAACAGGGTCTTGCTGTATGGCTCAGGCTGACCAAGGTTTCACAGGACTTGAGTCTTAGTCTTAGTTTATCCCAGCATACCTAGCTCCACACTCTTATTAACTGACCTCAATCAGTTATTGCACTAATGACAATCTGCCGCTCTTTTTTAGTAGGTGTTCATTACCAAACTTTTAGTTTTAAGGTTCCATTATTTCTTTCCTTCTAAGGTACTGATTTCTAACACTTGGAACATCGGTCTGCGACTTACCTTGAGAAATCTTTCCTACGTGTATATTTCTTTATATTCTTGTTCTGGAGAAGTCATTGGGAAGTTCTTCAGGAAGTGTCTATGCTCTAAACGCCATGTTTACTTTCCCATCTCTAGCATGTACCTTTAACCCAGCCATCACAGTTTTCCTAACACACTTCCCTTAATTACAGACCCCTGGCCATGTAGTTCCCCATGTTGTCTCTCTTTTGTCTACCATGCCACAATGACAGTAAGTCCCTTTTGCATTAACATGAGGCCATCTTCTCTGTTAAGGCTTCCGTGAACTTTACCACACTGTGCACATAGTTCTCTTAAAGGAACCTGTCAGAAGTGCTCTCATACGTCTTCCTAGACTGCTTTTTCTCTCTGTCGACATGCTCCGATTTCTCACCAGAGTGGAAACGTCTCAAATTAAGGAACCGTATGATCTCTTTACTCACTGTATCCTATGAGTCCCACAGAACTTGGGTTGCTACTGGAGTTGTTTAGTAAATGAAGACAATGGAGAGAAGCTATTGCACCAGAGTGAAAATCTGTTAAGTCTGACACCATGAAAATGGTGACTTGGTATACTCTTCTCTGCTTGCAAATCACAGAGGTAAAACTTAAATTGACTTAGGCTAGAGGAGGATTTATTGGAAAGATACTAGATAGCTCAGGTAACTGAAAAATAAAGAATTCATCAATAGAATAGCAAAAGAAAGGAAAGAAAGAAGGAAGAGAGGGAGAGATAGAGATAGAGAGAGAGAGAGAGAGAGAGAGAGAGAGAGAGAGAGAGAGAAGTCTAGATGTGGTTCAGCCTAAAATCTGCATCTCCACTTGTTTGTGTTTCTGCACCTCTTAAGATTATATTCTTTGTCCCAAGGAACATTTTCCAGGTCAGGAGTTTTTAGGACCTGCTCATTTAAATCCCTGGGGAACATTTTCAAGAGATAATACCTGGCTTCTCTCTCAGAACAAGTTAATAGACTTTTGGGAAAAGGATAGCACGTTTTGCCAATGGTTCCCTCAGTCATCTTCATGTGTAGTTAGTAAGGAAGCGGTTACTGGTTCATGTGGTGTGGGGCAGAGGAACCAGTAGCTCCTACATCCCTTCTATTCTGCAGGTCCCTGGCAAAAAGAGACCTGCTGTCTGTTCTTGCTCAAAAGTATTCTTTTTGACTTTGGGTCTAGTGCCTGTCCCAGGATTCACAAATGATGATCAGCTGTGTGTCGAGATCACGGTTAACTATGACAATCCATGTTGGCTGGTTAGGTAGGAGAGTGCAAAACAGTAATCATTCCACAGATTGAATGTGATGTTTCTAGAGAAGAAGTGCTGAGCCTATGAAATAATATCTAACATGATGAAATTAGATTTATGATAGAATTAAGCTTATTAAGCAATAAGCATTTGCTTCTTCCCAACGGTAAGGCTATTCAGAAAGTTTATCACTTCTCCAGAAAGTTCTTCCTAGCATGCAAATTTATTAAAGGATACAATTAATATTGACTGCCCCCAAATTTAGATATGAATAATGACCATTTTATACAAATGAGGTGGTCAGTATTATCATAACTTAATTCTACTTACTTTTTGTGTATCTGTAAGCAATACGAATGCTATCAAGTCTTGCTTGCTTGTTTAATATTTGTTCTGTTTAGTCTTCACAGACACAAACACGGGCCTAATTTCACCTTGAGAACCAAGGTGTCAAGTCCCAGACCAACAAACAAAACAAAGATTGGAGTCTGAGAATGAACTTTGAACCCTAGCATTTGGGCATCTTGGGAGTAATTGACTTTAATAGTAGAGAAAGATATTTGCATTTTGTTCTGGCAGTAAGACAAAAGAGTAAGGACAAACTAGAAGGAAGGAATTTGCCAGCAGGCAGATCTATACTTGGGTAGAGAAGGTGCCACATTCCAGGACTGATATTAAAAAGAGGCCAGAGGTGTCTAGACACTCCTGTCTGCTCCTGAACACCTCCCTAGGGAGTGGAGAACAGAGAAATGCCTGGAAGAGATACAGCGGGGTGTGCTGTACAGTCAGGCGCGATCTCTTCGATGTTTCGTTTTACATTTAAAAGTTTTAATAGGCATACTATGGGAATTGCTAGTAATATTTGGCTCTAGAAAAACGGATCCTGGGAGAAACATAGCTTGCTGGCTTCTCATTGTTTTATACTAGGCGGAGTATTACAGCGTTTACACGAATAAAATGCAAACGCGAGGTCTTTAAGAAACAACATGCTTTCTAGTAGACAAACACGTCTCCAGGAAGAGAACCTAAAGAATTGATGCTGGGTACAATTTTGATTATGGAAGGCTGGGGGTGGGAGAAAAAAAAAACAAAAACCAAGAGATAGGAAGCAAAGACTGGAGAGCTAGAAAGAAAGGCTTTAGAGGGGCACGGTTGTAGGGGTGGGAGGATTTTAGCTGGCCTACCTTTTCCCTAAAGTCAGCAGGGTAGCCCGTGTTATTTAAACTAGCTCAAATAAATAAATAAATAAATAAATAAATAAATAAATAAATAAATAAAAATGCTTTTGATAGTTCACTCTACAACAGTGAACACTGAATTTTGGTCCCTTGTGCAGAAATTCCTCCCTACCTTCATTTCTATTACTGCCTCTGTTGCTGTTGCTATTGTTGTTGTTGTTCTTGTTCTTGTTGTTGTTGTTGATTTGTGCTGTAATGCAGGAGATCTACTGTGAGAATTTTAATTCTACTGTGTACTGTTAAAATGATTCTAGAAAAGACATTGAGGTACAGCAGGCCCTGTGCTTCTTCCATAAAGGTTTAAGAAAATAAGCAAACAAACGAACAAATGAGCTGTTATTATTTTACCTGAGTCCCCAAGGCCCAATACTTCCTTTACATGCATGCCTAGGAGCTGCTCGGTTTCAGAGTGGTGACTCACAGCTGTGGGCAGAGCTTGGCTCTTTGAGTTCTTGCAAAAGGGCTTTCGGGTCAGGGGAGTGAAAAAGAAAAGCAAAGGTCAGGGCCCAAATAAAGGGTGGAGAGAAGAGCTGAACTTCAGCGAGAGGTTTGTAATTCCTTGGATTTGCTCAGCCCTCTAGTTTGAGGTGCATGCTTCTTGCCCACCTCACCTAAGAGGAAATCCCGTTGTTGGAAGTTCCACGTGTGAACAAGCAGACGATTTAGCAAACCCTCCCACAGACATTTGAAGATGCTTGTCTCCTTTGTGAGTAAGGTTTTCTTTCCAGCTGTTCTCTTTTTTTGTCAGAGGGCCAGTTCTGCTTCTAGCATTGTTCTGCTTAGGTTGCTGAAAGAGGCAGGGGAAATACAGTCCTGCAGAGGAAGGAAGGGTCAGAGGGCAAAGGAGGCCTGGGGAGGTTGGCTTCGGAAGGACTTGGAAGCCTAGAGGAAGAGAATGAAGTGAGAGATAAGGCAGGAGCTCTCAGGATATAAGGGAGGGGGCGGTAAGGAGTTCAAGGGAGGCACGTGAATGCAGAAAAACAAGAAGGAAAGGGTACATAATAACCAGAATAAGTAGGAGAAGGAAAACTGGTTTATTTTAGAAGGTGTTACATACTATAGGCAAGTATGTAGGTAACACTGTGCCCTACAAATTTGTATATGTAAAGTAATTTTAAACCACATCCTCAGAAAAACAAATTAGAAAATCTGCTTCCTCCAACTTTCTCATGAACAATCTTTATTGATTCTTTTTACAAAATCTCAATATATGGGTATAGATATAGTCATTGTCTTCATTTTTTCCTAGATCAAAACATTTTACTTATCATTTAGTCTAATTATATAATTTAAGTTTGTTTTAAAAAAAATATATATATATACCAATTACAACTACATCCTCAATTTTATAATAATCCCAAAAGATCATAAAGTTATATTTACTAAATTTACTGGGCAAGCATGAGGAACGAAGTTTACATTCCTGAAAACTACATAAATTCAGGATGGGCAGTTGGTCCACCTATAATTTTAACCTCTAGGAATTACCAGAGCAAGCTGGCTAGGAAGAGTAATGATCTGTGAGCTCTGGGTTTGATTGGTGACCCTGACTCACTGAGCATGGTGAAAGATCAATGGATGATGATTCCTGCATCGACTTCAGGACATTCCCACACCCACACCCACACCCACACACATACGCAGGCACGCACGCATGCACGCACACATGCACGCACGTACGCACGCACACACATACGCACGCACACACATACGCACGCACGCACGCACGCATGCGAAGAGGGAGGGAGAAAAGTTTTCACCCGTGGACATTAAAGAATAGTGCTATTGCGATGCAAGCACTGTCTTCACCATCTTGGTCATCATGATGGAAACATCATGATGGAAACATTTTATAGAACACAAGAAAAGAAAGAACTTGAGACTCAGATAAAGGAGAGAATGATGGAATAAAGTTTCTGGTTATAAGGGAAAGGGCTAATATCTATTTTGCCAATATAATATACTACCAAGGAGGGGATACGAATCATGTTGTATTCTTTGTGAGTTTAGCCAGCTGGAGTACAACTCTTAGAGGTGCCAAGTTACACAGACTAAAGCATGAATAGCTCCTCTTGAGCAGCGTGCAGTTAGCAAACCTGAAATGCGACACCCTTATGGTAGAATTGCCCATCGCTCCTTCGTGCCTCTGTCTGACAGTGAAAACTGCTTCTGCAATCCAAGCTCTCCATGATGAGATCATGGTTCACTGAAGGTCCACACACTACAGTCAACAGAAAAACATGTATAGCTTAACATTATTTCTCCAACCCAATTCAGTTCTAGTTGCCATTCAATACGTGATTATCGAGTGCTTCCTATGTCTCACTAAATACTATTCTAGGCTTTGAGGAACGCACAAAAAACGTGGAAGAAAAAAAAAAAAAAAAAAAAAAAAAACCAAAAATCCAAGAAGCCTAAAATCCATTTGCTTTGAGAGACCGGGCACATTTACTTAAATGAAACTATCAAGAGATCGTAAGAAACAATATCAGACAGAAACAAATTGAGAGGAAAAGAAAATATAAGATCATCTTGTTTAGTGATTTTCAAACTGCACTTCCTGAAACCCTGGGGCTTTGTGGCAATGCTTCAGGAATACCAGAAAGATTGATGTACACTGTGCCGAACACTGAAGATTTAAATGATGTTAGAAGGTTCACTCTGACAGTTTTTGTAATAGCAAAAAGTTACAGACAACTAAATGTCTTTTGACAAGGGTCTGCCAAAATAAATTATAGGCCCTTCATACAATGAAATACTAAAGAGCTGGCATTTCAACAAGAAATAAATCTTCAAAATTTGTTAAAGATCTTCACGTTCTATAACTAATGACAATGTATGTCTCCAAAAGCACCCATAGCATAATCTCATTTCTGCTTTAAAAATGAGAGATGATCACATATATGGATTCATATACATATGTGCTGTGTGTATACATGTGTATATGTGTATGTGTATACATTAAATTCACATATACTGAGATTCAGGAAACCCATAACTGACTTATGCCAAGGTATCCAGTGACCACCATTTAAACTCCTGCAGTGCAGTCCCAGTCTTTTGATCTCTTATTTGTGTCTCTTCGTACCTCAGGAGAAACTCACAATGGTCAGGAATCATTTGTGGAAGCATTTGGTCTTGAGTGTTTCCCACGTTTTTCTACCTGTTTTCCCAATGGTAGATTATCTCTTTCTTACTGTCCTGTGCAGATATACCTTTCTTCCTTATTGAACAAGTACACTTTTACTCACCAAAAAATGGTACTGGAAGTATCTATCACTTCTTGTACTAGATAGCATTTGGGGCACAGTGGTCCCCATATTTGTAAAAAGGGCTTCTCCAATAAGAGACTTAACTTGTTACTTTTCTGTCTACTTTTGAAATACCTATGTATTTATAATTTTATGATATACTACCTGGACTTGTATAATCTTATCTGATTCTCACCATGTATTCTACCTGCAAGTTCTGAGAGGGGAAATGGTTCTGTTTTATTCCACTTCCCAACTGAGAAACTACCATGCCTTTGGGTAGTACACTAAATGGAACTTTTAATGCCCTATGCTTTTTTTTAGTGACAATTATAGTGATGAAATTGGTGTTCTAGTTATCTCAAATAGAGGTCTGCGAATAGTGCTTCATTGCTCTCCCACAATTAGAGCTATGTGTGTGAAACTTCCAGAGTGTTCAAGCCTGGCCAGTTAATCCACAAACTCTAGAATGTGCCCAGAATCAGGACCAGAAGCAAAGGCTTCATTTAAGACATCTTCTCAGGCTTGGGAGCTGTCATTTGGAAACTTAAAAGACAAATAAAGAAAAAAAACCTGGACTGGTACACTCTCATTGTTTTGAGCAAAACTTGAGTTCCTTGCCGAGCTGTGTTTGTTTGTTTTCTCTGGGAACCAAGCAGCTGTCCTACACCCAAGCATGTATCATCTCACGACAGTGAGTCAGAAAGCAGTGCAGATGTCATGGCTTACATAGTCCCAAAAAAATGCCTACCATGCAGGAAGTGAAATAAGGTTCTTGGACTCAGCAGAAATGGGGTGAGGAGAAAGAGGCTGCTTTGAATTTGTGGGTTTTCCCAGGCTGCTTTGGAAATGTCTCATGCAAATCCAAACAGTATCTGGGTCACAGATAGCTTGCAACTAACAATTCTGAATAGACTTCTAGTCTTCTAGTACACGTAGAAGCAGTAGGCCTATGTAGAAAAATAAAATGGTTTAAATAACTTAGATAGCTTGGTAGCCTACTGCCAATGAGGACCTTTTTCTTTTCCCTAACAGTATACCATTCTTGCAGTCATTTCCAAGGCCTAAAACTTTACTCAACTAAGCAATAAATAAAATCTAGTCATCTAGTGCTTCTACTAACAAGCCCTTAAATATGCATGATACATTGTTTCTGAATACATTTCTCTGTATGTATGTGTATATATAGTCCGGCTTTTTAATGAAGAAACAGCTTGCTAGAAACATGAATTACAGCATCGTGCTTGACAAAGCATTTAGTTTGTAACTTTTATGACTTTAGAAGCCTGTCAGATGCTATTTGCAAACTTTCTCTTTACTCGAAGTTACAATAAACCAAAAGTACCTAGAATTCTTTGGGACATAGACTGTCAGGAAATGTTGAGTGTATCATTTTGAGGGAAAGCAAAACACATTTACAAGAAGACTTCAACATGCAAATAGACATCGATTTAAGAGTATGCAAATGAGAAGATACTTAAAAATGAGGAAGGATTTAAGAATAGAGAAATCGAGATGTAAAGCAATTTTTTTTTTCATCGTCACTTTAACCTCCTAACCTGTATTCTGGTCTGAAAATGGTGCCATCAAACTTCTACACTGACAGAGAAGTTTTGGGGGAAAGTCCCAAAGATGACCACAACCTGAAAAAGCACAGCTTAGAGGGGAGTTTCCAGTGGTCTTGGCCTTTAGCCCAGGCTATCTATTTGAAGTGTCCCTATGCTTGGCTTGGTAGTGTCAGCAGTTGTGCATAGCTGATAGGAGGTAGTTGTAAGAATTCTCTGGGGAAGAAAGGTGCTCTAAGTCTGAGTGACTTTCAAGGACAGTGACTAACTTATTGTTGAAGATTATTCGTACTATCTAAATTGGTGTCTAAATGTTATGACTTGTTTTGTCTGAGCTCTGAAAACCACCACCGATGAATGCGGATACTTCTCTGTAGGCAGTTTTACATAAGCACTAGACACACAGAAAGTAACTCGTAGGTCAGAAAACAACTTCCTAGCGAGGCATAATGAGGCTTTGACAACCGAATGGTTTACTGACATTTCATTGCCACCATCACACTCCGTCCAGAGACGGCAAGCACATTTTTGTTCAGCATCACAGAGTCTGTAGAAGAATAGAGCTTGAATTCTTTTGGACTTGAGTGTAAACACCACACAAACTCTTCCTTTTGGATGACTCGATTTCATCATTTTCAAAATAAGAATGGACAAAACCACTTTTTTTTTTTCGTTAGTAAGAGTTCAAATCACTTGGATTAGGGAGCCAGAGAATACTTTTCTCAGATGCAAGGATATGAAATATTATTTTTTAATATTCTCAGAGTTTAGTAGACAATAGACATTTAATAAATATTTATTGAATGGATGAATGGTACTTGAGATATAAGTAAGTTTAGACCTGTCTTGGTAAATGTTCATTTCTTCTAGCTAACAATAGTGAGGCTGTCCTTAGAATTCATCTATAACATTAAAACTCCTTCTTGCCATACCTGGGCTTAAGTTTGGGTCTAGCAGAAGAGAAGGCAGGATGTATTACCAAATATAGGAACCATCATTTGTCCACTTACATCTATGGTAGAAAATCATATCATGGAAAAATCCTTTGTTTGAACACAAAGTTCTTTCTTTTCCTCTCTCTCTCTCTCTCTCTCTCTCTCTCTCTCTCTCTCTCTCTCTCTCTTTCTTCTGATTTTTCCATACAGAGTTACTTTGTGTGTAGTCCTGGCTGTCCTGGAACTCACTCTGCAGACCAGGCTTTGAAAAGCTTTTTTGTTGTTGTTGAATTTTATACTCTACTTATGGTGTTACAAAACAATCTTTTTGGCAATTATTTTTTCCCTTTGGTCTAATGCCTAATGTTTTAGAGAATTTGTTTAAGATAAATATATTTCAAATAAGTGTTTTGGACTAGTTCCAATTTGTCCCATTTTTCACGCAGAAACTCTAAGAAATTATTAAACTGAAATTTACATAGAGTCACTTAGGATTCTAGAAATCTATAAATAGGTTATCATTTCTATACAGATGATCATTACATCAATTACTTTATAAGTAATGGATTTTATTTCTTACCGTTACGGCATGATAAGTGATAATATTATCCTAATTAAAATCACCTTGCCTTATTTTTTCTGAATCACTGAAATTCTGACCTTAAGATAACATTTTCAGTGTGCATTAAAATTACTTTGGATCCATGCTTACAACTTTTGAAAGAATAAAAGTACAAAAATATAACATACAGATGACATATGGAGAAATGAATGCACAAACTGACTTTCAGTTAAAAAAAAATTCTTTTCAAACAAGGAAATGACATTTTCCTGAAGATACTCTTTCATACTTGAAGACATAACATGAGTTAGCAATCTCAGAACTTGCTCCTCAGCAAGTCAAAATGCCGTTGGAATATTCATAAATCTTTGTACATGATGGAGATTTGGAGTTAATTGGCATCACAGAATCTTGGTGTGGTAATTGAGGGTTGGCATTGATGAGCATGACTTTTTCAAGACAGACAAGTAAGGATCATAAGAATGAATTGTGTACCGAAAATATACATACTTGTGCTGACTATGAAACTCTAATGTCGCCGAGTTCACAGAAAGTTTCTGAATGAAGTTAAATGGGGGAGGGGGAAGGGAGGGTACAAGGAAGAGATGACAATACGTAAACGCATTAAACCTTGAAGTCAGAAACGAAATAGGGGTCGTGTTGATGAACTAATACAATCTTCCAGATAATAAGAACAGAAGGATACGAGCTAAGTTTTATTTTGAGTAAGGAGATAGCAACTCAGCTTTTAAATTAAGCCCCTAAAAAATGATGCAGTGATGAGCAGAGTCCAAACCACAGTGACTGGTGGCTTGGCTACATATGTCAGTTACTGGTGTCATTGCTCTGGTAAGATCAACCTGAGGAGAGGAGGGTTTTTGTGTGGCTGGTAGCTTAAGAGGAAAGCAAGGCAGAGACAGAACAGGCAGTTAGAAAAGGTGGGAGAGGGAGGCGGGGGATTCCAGGAGTCCGGCCAATGGGATGGTGCTGTCCATACTCAAGATGAGTCTTCCCTCTGTTGTTAAACTCTTCTAGAATCATCCCCCTGGATATACTTAGAGGTATGTCCTCATGTCGATTCTAAATCCAGTCACGTTGACAATGCAGACTAACTGTCAAACTCATCTTTATACATCATACCCTGTTACAAACTACAAAGCCATGTAGGCACTCTCTCATGTAGGACCTCTCTATTCTACAACAGCAGTCTAGACATTTCATGCTGTCACACTCTCAGGATTCCATACTTGACATCTATATCAATAGCAAACAATAGCAACAAAAGATCATTGGTGACATTTGGAAATTTAGCTCATAGAGATGGAAATTCTACAGTTTGCCTATAGTGCTGGTCAAATGTAATGGCTGCGAGCAGCTTAATAGATGGAGACCAAAACTTCTATGGACCTGGGATTACTTTCATTATTTTGTGCCTAGCATTGGAGAATGCAAAATTTTTTTTCTATTAATGCAAACTTAGATTCATGGATGTTGACATGCTACATTCTCCTATCTACAGTGGCATCAGTGAGATTTTCTGAATGAAATCTTTTTAAAGAAGCTTTATCTCAACAACTATGCCCATCCAAAGAAGCCAATTCAAAGTCAACCTGTTCCCTTTGGGCAAGGATAACTTGCTTAGCCTCTGCCAACCACTTCCTGTCAGAGTCCAACCACTGTCTTTGTGTACTTCCTGTCATAAGCCAAATCTTGTCTTTGATAACCTATAACCCTCTTGTCTTTCCATCCCTCCTCAGTGGTTTCTTACCTGCTGTAAGTGGTGCTCCATTGGAATACTACTCGTGTTGGATACCATGATGCTCTACTCAGATCCCCTTTCAGCTTGGCAGACCTAGCCTCATCTCTAGGGAAAATAAACTGATGAAGTTTACAGCTGCGTCCTTTCCTGAGCTCTGACTTGTCCAAGACTACAATCTGTTCTAAAGGGAAGGCCAAATTCAGAGTGGCCAACAGGGACTTACAAAAAAACAACTCCTAGGTGGCGTTTTGGACATGTCTAATGACCAGCCCAGATGCCCAGTGAAATCATAGCCCAGCTTTTCCTTTTGCTCAATCTCTCTACCATTACTGTCATGCAGGTCTGTCCCTTGAGAGCACCCCACCCCACCCCACCCCAGACTCGTAAGCCTGTGAATGTCGCTCTCGCTCGGCCCTCATGAGAGTCTGGCTCTGTCCACTAATTCCTCTTCTTCCCTTCCAGCGCATTCTCCTGGCTCTGCTGGCTGAAATCTGCATCTCTTATACGCTGTACACTAGAAGAACACGATTGGACATTGATCCCCAATCCCACTGTGGTACAGCAGTTCTCAAAGCTTTGGTGTTCACAGACGCTTTTAGACTGTAGCATACTAGGTGACTCACTCAGAAAGATTCCTATGCAGCCATAATGGTGACACCCACCAGCCTTTCAGTTCGTAGAGCCGTGACCCATCCTTCCCACTCTCGTTTAAATATTTCCGAGGCAAAACTCTTGCACGGTTAAGAAAAGAGCAGAGATTTCATGTTGTCTTGGTGGCACTTCTAAAACTCGAGCAGTTGCGCACCTAATGTTTTCCATTGTCGCGTGCAACCCGCCCAGCTCAGTAGAGCTTTTAAAAAGTATGATAAAATCGGCATCATCTATTGTAGCCAAGTAAACACTACCCTCTTGTCTGAATCTCGTGATATGCAATCAAAAGAAGCTAGAATGCGCCTGTCTGGGGCTGCTTCTGAAACCCTCAACTTTATTAGTAATTTCTGTGGGCGGCGCAGTTCCAGAGCACCATATACGGCCCTTAGTGAGTTCTTCATTTATTCCGAAGTGAGTTGTTTAAATCAAAACCAACCTTAAAAAAAGAAAAAGTGTGCTGGAGATCAAATTCAAAGCATCACCTATACTAGACAGGCCAGAACCCCGACCCTGGGTAACACTCTTCGCCTTCAATCTACAGTTTAAATCGATCCTGTTCTGTAAAGTATGCAGATTAACATGGGGGAAAGCCCACATTACTGGGGTTTACAGAGTGGTGCCTGAGGAAGCCTTTTTCGTGTTTCTATCAGGTCTCAACATCCCTGTCCTGCCTCCTCTGACCATTTAGAGTGTCAATACTGAAACACGTGCTGCCCCGGGTTCTTTTTCTCCATTGTTTTTTAAAACACATTTCATAACCCTGGATTAGGGCCTTGTGGAACTCCTAGATCCCACCTCACAGAGAGTCTGGGATCTAGGAAAATGCAACTAAGAGTCTGGGCCCATCTGCCCAGGAGGACAGTGTTTCAGTAGCTTCTACAGCAGCTTCCGATACCCTAAGGGTAAGAGACCAAGTCAACAAGTTGTGAAGTAGTAACTGGTGGTCTGGTCTTTTGACAGGAAAGTGTTGAGGCCATGACTATTTCCCTTCCTTTACTTTTTATCTCCTCATAGTTCTCTCGACAATGTAGAGCTCCCCCACTTCCTACTCTTCTTCTTTCTCCCCCAACCCTGCCCCCCGTCTTGTTAGATTTATTTTTATTTATTTATTTATTTTTTTGGTGTTTTCAGGACAGAATTTTGCTGCGTAGCCCTGGCTATTCTGAACTGCTTCTGTAGACCAGGCTGGACTCTGGTCACTAAGAGTTCTGCCTACCTCTGCCTCCTTAGTGCTCGCATTAAAGGCATGGGCCAGCATGCCTTCGTTTTTATTATCTTATGTGTATCCATGTGGGTGCTGAGAAACCAATCCAGGTTCTTTATCTCAACAGCACGAGCTCACAAACACTGAACCAACTCTCCAGCGTGCCTCTCATTCTTACCTGCTTCAGCTCACCTGTCCAGCATTCATAAAGAACTTGCCCCTGTTTCTTGTTAATCTCCTGCCATCCGGTGTTGTTCTTATCCGGGCATCAGGTAAGGCTCTGTTTCACCTCACTTTGGCATCATATTGCCAAAATAATTTTCGTGCAATGTCCTTTCTTACCCCTTTCCTTTCACACATGGGAGTGAAAAAAAACGTTTTTGTGTATGCATGTGTGTATTGTACCGTGTGTGTGTGTGTGTGTGTGTGTGTGTGTGTGTGTGTTGTATGTGTTATATACAGACCATAGATTGACATCATATGCCTTCCTTGGTTATTATCCACATTATTTCTTGAGACAAGCTCCTTTACTGAGCCTGGAATTCACCATCTTCACTGGATGAAATGGCCAGCTAGGTCCTGGGACCTTCCTGCATTTATTCCCCAGCACTGAGGGAATAGAAATCTCCTGCCACACCTGGCTTTTCCCACGCACGCTGAGTCTCAGATTAGGCCTTCACACAGCAGCATTTTACCCACTGAACCACCAACATCTCCTGGGAGTGGAAGACTTCTAAGGACACCACGGGGCACTCTGAAGTGTCAGTCATTAGCTTATTAGAGATATTTCTTAACTTTGTCTTTGCTGGTTTGGTCTGACCATACCTGTTAGCACACTTCTCTCTGCTTCTGAACCTAGTATTCTCTAAAAGCTCTATTTTTTCAAAATGACACCTTGTCTAAAAATAGTAAAAGTTCAAACGGGAGCAGGTAAGAAGTGGGGGGAGGGGCAGTGATTTGGCCTCATCTACCCAACTGTCTTCCCTTATCTATTGTTCTAACTCATTTAGCTACTTTGGTGATGTGTAATACTCCTCCTCCAGACTAGACTTTTAGTTCTCTCATCTTGAGAGAAATGCAGGTCTGCCTACATAATCCAGAAGAAAAAGGAAAATATTTGCTCTAAGTAGAAGGTGAAATAGTATTTGTAACAATTACCAATCAAAAAGCTTCTGAAAAACTGTAGGCTTCTCTGGTACTCCCTAAAAACTCCTGAGCTGAATGTGTGTATCCCTCCACCTCTTTAACGCAGAGGTCCCAATGCTTTGTTCTCTCAGACCATCCCTTGTCCTAGGAATCATTCTCAGCCCCACATGCTCCAGTCTCTGCCTAGCTTCCTGTTGAGTTATCTCTAGTTTCTGCATCCTTTTCTCCTGGAGCACTGCTGAATTTCATCCCTTTCCAGCAGTTAGCTGACTTGGTGACTCTTTCAAGTATAATATGACAGAAGTCTGAAGGAGAAAAATAACCTTTTCCCTGACAGCACCCCTACCACTTCTAATTCTCCCTCTTTGCAAGAAAGTAAATCAAAGATTGCAAGGAGATGGAAGGGTGAGAGAGAGCAAGCGCATGGGTAAGTTCCATTTTTAGCAATTCTTTAGAAGAGCAGTGGTGTCTTCCTTTTGTTCAAATTCCCTCCTCCCCATCCTCCTTTCCTTTGAACATTAGACACATAGTAGGACCTCACTTCATGCTGGCTACTGACTATCATTCTCCAAAAGGGACAAAAGGAAGGACTTTCAAATAACCGAACATTGGTTCTATGTGAATTTCTGAGGTCATCTGAATTGTTTACAATTGATCGCTTATCAAACATAATTACCGACAAGCACTGAAGCTCAGAATTAGAAAGGTTTGGATTTTGTGCCTCTGTGGGTTACTTGTGCTACTGTTATTGCCTGTTTTTTAATTGACCCTGAGAATTCAAATCTAAAATGTATCTAAGAATCAAAAAACATAATGGAAGGCCCCACCCCTCGGATCCCGCCCCGAAGCAGCTCTCTGCTCCCAGAACCCGTGGGAGAGATACCTTACCGCCTGGTCAGGTGGGCACTCCTGAGGCTGCAGAGCAGAAGAGACCACCAACACTGCCCACCCCTGCCCACATCCCTGGCCCAAGAGGAAACTGTATAAGGCCTCTGGGCTCCCGTGGGAGAGGGCCCAGGTGAGGCAGGAGCCCTGCCTGAGACACCGCCGGAACCTGAAGGAAACAGACCGGATAAACAGTTCTCTGCACCCAAATCCCGTGGGAGGAGAGCTAAACCTTCAGAGAGGCAGACACGCCTCTGCGAAACCAGAAGAGACTGCTCTCTACACACATTGCTGATTCCAGAGGGGAAAACACGGAGGCCATCTGGAACCCTGGTGCCACGGAGGCTCCCGGAAGAGGCAGCGCAGATCTTCCCGGTTGCTGCCACCGCAGAGAGCCCGTGGGCAGCACCCCGCGAGCGAACTTGAGCCTCGGGACCACAGGTAAGACCAACTTTCTGCTGCAAGTGACCTGCCTGGTGAACTCAAGACACAGGCCCACAGGAACAGCTGAAGACCTGTAGAGGGACAAAACTACACACACAAAAGCAGAACACTCTGTCCCCATAACTGGCTGAAAGAAAACAGTAAAACAGGTCTACAGCACTCCTGACACACAGGCTTATAGGACAGTCTAGCCACTGTCAGAATTAGCAGAACAAAGTAACAATAGAGATAATCTGATGGCGAGAGGCAAGCGCAGGAACACAAGCAACAGAAACCAAGACTACATGGCATCATCGGAGCCCAATTCTCCCACCAAAACAAACATGGAATATCCAAACACACCAGAAAAGCAAGATCTAGTTTCAAAATCAGATTTGATCATGATGCTGGAGGACTTCAAGAAAGACGTGAAGAACTCCCTTAGAGAACAAGTAGAAGCCTACAGAGAGGAATCGCAAAAATGTCTGAAAGAATTCCAGGAAAACACAATCAAACAGTTGAAGGAATTAAAAATGGAAATAGAAGCAAACAAGAAAGAACACATGGAAACAACCCTGGATATAGAAAACAAAAAGAAGAGACAAGGAGCTGTAGATACAAGCTTCACCAACAGAATACAAGAGATGGAAGAGAGAATCTCAGGAGCAGAAGATTCCATAGAAATCATTGACTCAACTGTCAAAAGATAATGTAAAAGCGGAAAAAAGCTACTGGTCCAAAACATACAGGAAATCCAGGACTCAATGAGAAGATCAAACCTAAGGATAATAGGTATAGAAGAGAGTGAAGACTCCCAGCTCAAAGGACCAGTAAATATCTTCAACAAAATCATAGAAGAAAACTTCCTAACCTAAAAAAAAGATACCCATAGGCATACAAGAAGCCTACAGAACTCCAAATAGATTGGACCAGAAAAGAAACACCTCCCGTCACATAATAGTCAAAACACCAACCGCACAAAATAAAGAAAGAATATTAAAAGCAGTAAGGGGAAAAGGTCAAGTAACATATAAAGGCAGACCTATCAGAATCACACCAGACTTCTCGCCAGAAACTATGAAGGCCAAAAGATCCTGGACTGATGTCATACAGACCCTAAGAGAACACAAATGCCAGCCCAGGCTACTGTATCCTGCAAAACTCTCAATTAACATAGATGGAGAAACCAAGATATTCCATGACAAAACCAAATTTACACAATATCTTTCTACAAATCCAGCACTACAAAGGATAATAAATGGTAAAGCCCAACATAAGGAGGCAAGCTATACCCAAGAAGAGGCAAGAAACTATCGTCTTGGCAACAAAACAAAAGAAGAAAAGCACACAAACACAACCTCACATCCAAATATGAATATAACAGGAAGCAATAATCACTATTCCTTAATATCTCTCAACATCAATGGCCTCAACTCCCCAATAAAAAGACATAGATTAACAAACTGGATACACAACGAGGACCCTGCATTCTGCTGCCTACAGGAAACACACCTCAGAGACAAAGACAGACACTACCTCAGAGCGAAAGGCTGGGAAACAACTTTCCAAGCAAATGGTCAGAAGAAGCAAGCTGGAGTAGCCATTCTAATATCAAATAAAATCAATTTCCAACTAAAAGTCATCAAAAAAGATAAGGAAGGACACTTTATATTCATCAAAGGAAAAATCCACCAAGATGAACTCTCAATCCTAAATATCTATGCCCCAAATACAAGGGCACCTACATACGTAAAAGAAACCTTACTAAAGCTCAAAACACACATTGCACCTCACACAATAATAGTAGGAGATTTCAACACCCCCTCTCATCAATGGACAGATCATGGAAACAGAAATTAAACAGAGACGTAGACAGACTAAGAGAAGTCATGAGCCAAATGGACTTAACGGATATTTATAGAACGTTCTACCCTAAAAGCAAAAGGATATACCTTCTTTCTCAGCTCCTCATGGTACTTTCTCCAAAATTGACCATATAATTGGTCAAAAACAGGCCTCAACAGATACAGAAAGATAGAAATAATCCCATGCGTGCTATCGGACCACCACGGCCTAAAGCTGGTCTTCAATAACAATAAGGGAAGAATGCCCACATATACGTGGAAACTGAACAATGCTCTACTCAATGATAACCTGGTCAAGGAAGAAATAAAGAAAGAAATTAAAAACTTTTTAGAATTTAATGAAAATGAAGGTACAACATACCCAAACTTATGGGACACAATGAAAGCTGTGCTAAGAGGAAAACTCATAGCGCTGAGTGCCTGCAGCAAGAAACAGGAAAGAGCATATGTCAGCAGCTTGACAGCACACCTAAAAGCTCTAGAACAAAAAGAAGCAAATACACCCAGGAGGAGTAGAAGGCAGGAAATAATCAAACTCAGAGCTGAAATCAACCAAGTAGAAACAAAAAGGACCATAGAAAGAATCAACAGAACCAAAAGTTGGTTCTTTGAGAAAATCAACAAGATAGATAAACCCCTAGCCAGACTAACGAGAGGACACAGAGAGTGTGTCCAAATTAACAAAATCAGAAATGAAAAGGGAGACATAACTACAGATTCAGAGAAATTCAAAAATCATTAGATCTTACTATAAAAAGCCTATATTCAACAAAACTTGAAAATCTGCAGGAAATGGACAATTTCCTAGACAGATACCAGTACCGAAGTTAAATCAGGAACAGATAAACCAGTTAAACAACCCCATAACTCCTAAGGAAATAGAAGCAGTCATTAAAGTTCTCCCAACCAAAAAGAGCCCAGGTCCAGACGGGTTTAGTGCAGAAATCTATCAGACCTTCATAGAAGACCTCATACCAATATTATCCAAACTATTCCACAAAATTGAAACAGATGGAGCACTACCGAATTCCTTCTATGAAGCCACAATTACTCTTATACCTAAACCACACAAAGACCCAACAAAGAAAGAGAACTTCAGACCAATTTCCCTTATGAACATTGGCATAAAAATACTCAACAAAATTCTGGCAAACCGAATCAAGAGCACATCAAAACAATCATCCACCATGATCAAGTAGGCTTCATCCCAGGCATGCAGGGATGGTTTAATATCTGAGGAAAACCATCAACGTGATCCATTATATAAACAAACTGAAAGAACAAAACCACATGATCATTTCATTAGATGCTGAGAAAGCATTTGACAAAATTCAACACCCCTTCATGATAAAAGTCCTGGAAAGAATAGGAATACAAGGCCCATACCTAAACATAATAAAAGCCATATACAGCAAACCAGTTGCTAACATTAAACTAAATGGAGAGAAACTTGAAACAATCCCACTAAAATCAGGGACTAGACAAGGCTGCCCACTCTCTCCCTACTTATTCAATATAGTTCTTGAAGTTCTAGCCAGAGCAATCAGACAACAAAAGGAGGTCAAGGGGATACAGATCGGAAAGAAGAAGTCAAAATATCACTATTTGCAGATGATATGATAGTATATTTAAGTGATGCCAAAAGTTCCACCAGAGAACTACTAAAGCTGATAAACAACTTCAGCAAAAGTGGCTGGGTATAAAATTAACTCAAATAAATCAGTAGCCTTCCTCTACACAAAAAGAAAACAAGCCGAGAAAGAAATTAGGGAAACGACACCCTTCATAATAGACCCAAATAATATAAAAATACCTCGGTGTGACTTTAACCAAGCAAGTAAAAGATCTGTACAATAAGAACTTCAAGACACTGAAGAAAGAAATTGAAGAAGACCTCAGAAGGTGGAAAGATCTCCCATGCTCATGGATTGGCAGGATTAATATAGTAAAAATGGCCATTTTACCAAAAGCGATCTACAGATTCAATGCAATCCCCATCAAAATACCAATCCAATTCTTCAAAGAGTTAGACAGAACAATTTGCAAATTCATCTGGAATAACAAAAAACCCAGGATAGCTAAAACTATCCTCAACAATAAAAAGGACTTCAGGGGAATCACTATCCCTGAACTCAAGCAGTATTACAGAGCAATAGTGATAAAAACTGCATGGTATTGGTACAGAGACAGACAGATAGACCAATGGAACAGAATTGAAGACCCAGAAATGAATCACACACCTATGGTCCTTGATTTTTGACAAAGGCCAAATCCATCCAATGGAAAAAAGATAGCATTTTCAGCAAATGGTGCAGGTACAACTGGAGGTCAACATGTAGAAGAATGCAGATCGATCCATGCTTATCACCCTGTACAATGCTTAAGTCCAAGTGGATCAAGGACCTCCACATCAAACCAGATACACTCAAACTAATAGAAGAAAAACTAGGGAAGCATCTGGAACACATGGGCACTGGAAAACAGTTACTGAACAAAACTCCAATGGCTTATGCTCTAAGATCAAGAATGGACAAATGGGATCTCATAAAACTGCAAAGCTTCTGTAAGGCAAAGGACACTGTGGTTGGGACAAAGCGCAACCAACAGATTGGGAAAAGATCTTTACCAATCCTACAACAGATAGAGGGCTTATATCCAAAATATACACAAAGAACTGAAGAAGTTAGACAGCAAGGAGACAAATAACCCTATTAAAAAATGGGGTTCAGAGCTAAACAGAGAATTCACAGCTGAGGAATGCCGAATGGCTGAGAAACACCTAAAGAAATGTTCAACGTCGTTAGTCATAAGGGAAATGCAAATCTAAACAACCCTGAGATTTCACCTCACACCAGTGAGAATGGCTAAGATCAAAAACTCAGGTGACAGCAAATTCTGGCGAGGATGTGGAGAAAGGGGAACTCTCCTCCATTGTTGGTGGGGTTGCAGACTGCTACAACCATTCTGGAAATCAGTCTGGAGGTTCCTCAGAAAATTGGACATTGAACTGCCTGAGGATCCAGCTATACCTCTCCTGGGCATATACCCAAAAAAGATGCCCCAACATATAAAAAAGACACGTGCTCCACTATGTTCATCGCAGCCTTATTTATAATAGCCAGAAGCTGGAAAGAACCCAGATGCCCTTCAACAGAGGAATGGATACAGAAAATGTGGTACATCTACACAATGGAATATTACTCAGCTATCAAAACAATGACTTTATGAAATTCGTAGGCAAATGGTTGGAACTGGAAAATATCATCCTGAGTGAGCTAACCCAATCACAGAAAGACATACATGGTATGTACTCATTGATAAGTGGCTATTAGCCCAAATGCTTGAGTTACCCTAGATGCCTAGAACAAATGAAACTCAAGACGGATGATCAAAATGTGAGTGCAGATCGCTCATGAGAGACACAGCCAGAATACAGCAAATACAGAGGCGTATGCCAGCAGGAAACCACTGAACTGAGAACGGGACCCCTGTTGAAGGAATCAGAGAAAGAACTGGAAGAGCTTGAAGGAGCTCGAGACCCCATATGTACAGCAATGCCAACCAACCAGAGCTTCCAGGGACTAAGCCACTACCCAAAGACTATACATGGACTGACCCTGGACTCTGACCTCGTAGGTGCAATGAATATCCTAGTAAGAGCACCAGTGGAAGGGGGAAGCCCTGGGTCCTGCTAAGACTGAACCCCTAGTGAACTAGACTGTTGGGGAGAGGGCAGCAATGGGGGGGAGGTTGGGAGGAACACCCATAAGGAAGGAGGGGGAGGGATGTTTGCTTGCCGGAAACCAGGAAAGGGAATAACATTCAAAATGTACATAAGAAATACTCAAGTTAATAATAATAAAAAAACATGATGGAAGGAAAAGAAACCATTATTTTTATGAATATGCTAAGGCCAGTTGTGGTTTATTACTGTGTCTCACTTCATTTTAAAAGCATTTGTGTTATGTGTATGTGGTATGCTGTGTATATATGATGTGCATGTTTATTGATATGGGTATGTGCATGTATGTGTGTGTAGGCCAGAAGTTAATATCAAGTGTCTTTCCTTGATCTCCTCCTCCTCCTCTTTCTCCTCCTCCTCCTCCTCCTCTTTCTCCTCCTCCTCTTCTTCCTCCTCTTCCTCCTCCTCCTCCTCCTCTTCTTCCTCCTCTTCCTCCTCCCCCTTCTCCTTCTCTTCTTCCTCCTTCTCTTCTTCTTCTTCCTCCTTCTCTTCCTCCTCTTCCTCTTCTTCCTCTGCTTCTTGAAAAGGACCACTCACTGAACCAGGAACTTGCAGACTCCAACAAACTGACTGATTAATGAGCTTCCGAAATCTGTCTTTGCAGCGTGTATGGCTACCCTCAGTTTTCATTGTAGGTTCCAAGAATCCAAGATCAGTTTCTCATGCCTGTGTGACAGATACTTTATTGACTGAGCCACCTCTCAACCCTTACCTTGTTCTCTTTTGCAGAAGCCCTGTGAAGAAAGTGTTATGGCCTACTTTTACAGAGGAAAAAACTTGGAGCTCAGAAACTCGTAAAGGAAATTGCTCAGGAGTTGTGGGAACAAAAAATTAGAAGCATGATTTGCACGTAGGTCTGTAAGACTCAGAAACACATGGTCTTCTTTTCTTCTTCTCACCTCCTCTGCTTCTTTTTCTTTAAGAATGTGTGTGTGTGTGTGTGTGTGTGTGTGTGTGTGTGTGTGTGTGTAAGGTGCACATGTGAGTGCAGGTACACGTGGAGGCCAGAAGAAGGTGTTAGACCCCATGAGTTGGAATTGCTCCCCACCCCCCATTGTAACCACCAGGTATGGGTGTTGGGAATGGGATTTATGTTCTCCTAAAGAACAGGAAGCACTCTCAGATGCTGAGTGATCTCTCTACCCCAATCATGTAGTCCTCATCTGCTAGAATATGTGGCTTTTCGGTGTTGCATGTTGTTGTACTTTTGGACTTGCTTTATGTTGGAGATGATGAAGAGTCATTTTTGTCTAGTTATGCTTTAAACACCAAAGAATAAAGTATAGCACATTTCTGCAAATGAAAAGTCATTTAGAGGGTTGTCACTTTGAGGCACTCTATACATAGTACTTGCTGGCCAAGTACAAGAATATCACACAAATTTCAGGAGCCTTAACTATCACATTATACTGTATTAGCCTTCCAACTCCTAAGCTGAAAGGAAGCCAGGTAGAGTAAACACCTTTTTTCCAGGGGCTTCACACTAAGATATTGGTCACATTGACTCTATACCAACTGCAGTGGTAGAGAGCTTGGGTGTATGATTCAATCCCCCTTTGCTTAATGTCTCCAATTCCATTCTTCTACCCTGATTTGGGGGTAGCTGTTTGTTTGTTTTCTCTCTTTCTTTCTTCCTTTCGCTCTTTGTCCCACTTTCAGCTCAAGTTTCTGGGCATATAAAAATAAAATGTAAAATGTGATAGGCACATGATTTACAGAGGTAGATTCCAGCTTCCTTTTAAGGCCAAAACTATGGATATTGCTTTTGTTTTATTGTTTCTTATCTATCCAACTGGGCTGTGAGTTTCCTTTTGGACAGGATCCAGGTCTCATTCATCTCTGTAGTCTCTTTCCCTTCTCCCTATGATGCTTATCCAACGACGAGATTGGGTGGTATGGCTGTAGACAATGATGCTTATCCAAGTGCTGTTGGAGGCCTTCCATAAGGCCTCGCTGAAATATAGTTAGGGAGACGAAGGTATACAATTCCTCTCCCCCCTTTTTTTTATTTGTCCAATACCCAAGAAAATTGCCTCGGTGGGTGTCTGAATTGTTTAGAACTTTTATTACCATCTAAATGAGTATGAAACGTTTAGTTTGAAATTAGCAAAGGCTTTTGTGTCCTTTGGGGTACTTTGGCAACAAGTAACATAATCACTACCTAAAAGTATCTTCATAAGTCAAGTTATATGGGAAGATAAGGACCTTGGAAAGGTAGTATCAAAGTTGGTGTGGCACATAAATGATGTCATTCAGGACACAGGCCCTTTGTATTCTTTGTTCTTTCTTCCTGTCTGTTTTATGGCTGCCAGATGGGTGCTTCGTGTCCATATGTCTTTTCTTCCCAGAACTTATTTCAAAGGTAGGAACAAAGGAGGCTTGGAAGGATTTCTTTACACCCCCCACCTTCTTTTCCTAGTGAGGAAATGCCTTCATCGGGGCCTTCAGTGTGTGCTCTCTTTATCCTCATTGGCTCAAAAGTGTCCCCTGCTCACCCTCATGACACTGGCATTTGTTGATAAGGACGTCTATGCTTTGTAGCTGGCTGGGATTCGTCATGGCGTTACTCACTTGGTAAAGGGCTCTCACTTTTCTCAACTCTCTCTGCCCTTGTGCCCTGATGCTTCCTACGTGTGCACTGTCAGGATTCTGTAAGGATGAGATGAGAAATGGCGGCTGGAAAGGAAACAGCCTCCTCTGCCCCACCCCCACACGGTGAAGTCATTCGTCAGAAATAGCATCTTTCAGAGATGTGAATTAGTCAGAGAAATACTTAGACCCCCACAGTGGGGATAGGGGCTTAAATTGATGTATCACTCATCTATTGTTTGTTATTCAAACCGCATACCATCAATCTAGTAGTAAAAAGACTTAGAATTTATAAATAGAAGGGCGGGTGGATGCTGCCTTGAGGGCACGAGAGCAGGATAGCTTGCTCTGTCCTATGCTCACTGGGTGAGCTAGCCTAGGCAGTGCTGGAGAATTTGCCCTGGTGGTGTGGGTGTAGGAGAACTGGCAGGCCAACCAGCTCAGCTATCATTGAGAACCAAATCCAAGGATTTGTAGTTCCCACCTCAACATCTACCCTGTGAATTGCCAGGGCACATGAAGAGGCCAGTCCTACAACTCCAAAGCTGAGGATCCCCATGACACAGGCAGCAATAGGATATTGGAGAAGAGTCCAAGTGAGGGTCCAGAATTGAGAGTGTAGCAGAAGCCAGAGGCCTTGAACCAGACCAATGGCTCACTGCAACGAACATCTGCAAGAAGGGGAGACAAAAGCGTGGACATGGTCATCCACTATACCTTCCACAACAAGATCTTTCATTTGTGGGGAGATTGCAAGGGTGAAGGGTGAATAGGATTGGGGTGCATGATGTGAAATTCACAAAGAATCAATAAAATGTTAAAAACAAAGCAAAACAAACAGGGATAAGAATCAGTCAGGGAAAAATTGCTCCAATTTGCACATAAATGAGAAGCCACTTCTGGAATCCTATCACTGTTCCTCTAACCATGAAACCTATGATCGATGATCCTTTTCTGTGTTTTGGGGACCTCTTCTTAGTTTTTTGCTTTTTTTTTTCTTTTCTTTTTTTACTCTTAAAGCCCTAAAGTGGGGGGAAAGGTTCTAGATGCCACAATCTGTTCAGGAACAGAGAATTTTGAAGCCAGATCAGCACTTTTTAATTACCATGGCAAAGCATTTGACATGATTCCATCCATTAAGGAGTATGTGGTAAGGTGTCAATCAGTAGAAAGAGTTATTTGAGCACTGATGTTCGACAGTACTTTTCTAAGTTTACAAATGAAGAGAACAAACCTTTATCTTTGTTCTCCTTCCCTCTAGTACAAAGGAAAGCCTGAGATGAGAGTGGATGTCAGGATATGTCCATGACTACACTTTCTACACAGGAAACTTCTGCAGCACACATGTCCTGACTGAAAAAGTCTTAAGGCCTATGGACTTTACATGCATCTCTGGCCTCATGCCTTGCCAAAAGTCTCTTCTCAAATTGTGGCTGGTGTTTTCTAAGTGTAATATTATGGTGGTTTTTAGTGCTTCTTTCTTGGAATGAGCCAACCTGGCAGACAGCAGTACCCTAAGCAACATCATACAAATTGGTGACTGCTTCTGTGGGGGTCTGTTCTCCATGCATTTCTACCTCAAAATACGTTACCCCTTCCCCTGTCCATGTGGCTTAAACAGCGTGAACCTTATTCCCAATTTCTGGACATGAACCAAGATGAATCAGAGTGTCTCTGTGTCTTTTTTTTTTTTTTTAACAGAAAAGAATTTATTCAGGACATGGGGAAGGGAATTAAGAGGGTAGTAGGGTAGAAGAAAAGAGAGAGAGGGGAGAGAAGTAGAAGAGTAGAGGAGAAGAGTAGAGTAAAGGCCGGCCATGAGCATGTGGAAAGAAGGGAAGAGGGGGATGGGAAGAGAAGGGACAAAGAGGGAAAAGAGAGGAAGAGGAAGCAGGAGCAAGAGCATCTTTGACTCTTATGTCCTTAAATTTAGACTTCTGATAAGTTTAACCATATGAAGTCATAACAGAGTCACTTCATTTTTGCGAGTGTTACAACCATTCATTTATTCAGTGAAAACAATTTTAAAATATTGATTCGCTTTTCCTCAAAACACCCACTCCCGGACACATATAATAACACCATCCATCTTACCCAATTCTAAGATAATACACAGTATACCATTTACAACTTCATGTAAAGAACACAAAAACCCCTTATTTTCAAAAGTAAGGCTTTTTAATTAAAAAACCGTTTATACCGTTTACCTAATGAAATCGTATAACGTAAGAGTCCTCTTAGAGCATAGCATCCTGATCAGAGTCACTTTTTTAAAATTGAGAACCCAACCTTAATTGAGCAACAGGTTTTATAGCATCCTTGTAACGGTAATAGAGTTCTCAAAGACAGAGCCTGGGCCTCTTGAACGGTTCTTCAACAGAGACCGTCCTTCACTCTAGCTGAGATCTTCAGAGGCAAGGGAATGCTGGAAATATCATCGGACCACACCCAAGAAGTGGAGGACACAGAAGGTGACCGTGCTGCTGGAGGAGTTAGAAAGGGAAGAGGACACGGTGCTCTGTGATGCTGTTGGACCTTGTGAGAAGTATCAGGGGATGGTTTCCCGATTAACACCACTCCCACCGGCACCCATTATCTAGACATTCTTAGTGTCCACATCCCATGATTCAGCAGCCTGAATCATAGCCAGGGCTACCAAGTCTGGAGCTGCCAACTAGTAACTCCACAGAAGTTAAGCTAGAACAAAGAATGAGGAACGTGAAAACATCTGTTCTTGAAATTAAACATGGGCGTTTTTAATGAAGAAAACTAGAGTCTCATCGCATTCTAACGATCAGTTCTGTCGGCTCATGGAACTTAATAGTACAAAACAGATATCCGTAATCCGACCAGTTATTTTTTTAAGCCAGAGATGGCACAAATGCAAGACGCTACTGGCATTGTTGGTAGGAGTGTTTATTCTTCCCGTTTTTTGATAGTAGACCTATTAACTGTGTTCCGGGGTGGGGTGGGGGGAGAAGGGGCTGCATTTAATAATGAAGGCTTGCACTGCTTAGTAATGGTCAAAGTCTCAGGTAGAGAGAGTCTGTGGATCCAACACTTGCTGTGGCTGTGGTTCCGTTTCAGCCATGTTGACCTACGTCACGTACATTGCTTAGTAAAGTTGGGATCAGGCCCTTGGAAGAGTTTTTATCCTCAAGACTGCAAGCGAGTTGACCTGTTTATTGGAAATAGTTCTGCTAGAATTAGAAGCGGAAATAAGGGTATGATAATGAAGCTCGGTTTAAGCAGGAAGGGGCGGTGACACACGTATCACTCCACACCACGCAAGTATGCTGCCAGTTTAGATACAGAGCTGTGGTTCCTTTTGTCAAGCGATTCTATTTTCTCTTAGGAAGGCTAACTTGGAAATACCATTTGCAGGAAGAGACGCTGGAACAAAAGCTTCACGGAAATGCTGGTATTCTCGAAATCCTCTCATGCTGCCTGCGGTGGGGATCGCCTTAGGAGCCATCCGTTTCCACATGGCTTCTGGGAAATAAGGCTCAGCCTTAACTGTTTACTCGTGGTCCAGTTTACATATCTGGAAGCCAGTAGCAGGCGGTGGTCAAAGTCGCAGGTAGAGAGAGTCTGTGGATCCAACACTTGCTGTGGCTGTGGTTCCGTTTCAGCCATGTTGACCTACGTCACATACAGTGCTTGCTTTCTTCCTTCTTTCCCTGATAATCCCAGGAGTGTATTCATTTGGCAACATGGTCATTCCCACAAAATATTGCCATTTAACAGGAGCCCTTAATTAACAAGTCTGAGAGATAGCTTATTAATACCAAGGAAAGAGGATATATTTAGTATATCATAATGTGAACTTATATTCACCGTTTGGTTTAAATACAGACGTTTGGAGGAATTAATTACTAAAAGCTTAGGGGAAACCATGAGCTCCTGCCATCAAACCGTGTTCTGTCACAATGCCTGTGAGTATTTGTCTCTTGATAAACTTCTCTTCATCCTTCTGCACCGTGTTCAAACGGCCCCCTTGCCTCCCCCCTTTAACTTTTTACCGATTCCTTCTGAATTTTTCGTCATGTATCCCAATCCCACACTTTGTAAATGCCCTTCAACTCCCCCCATAAGAGAATAAAGTAAGGTAGAAGTAAAAACATAAATCTTGCTGAGGAAGCTGTAGTTTGTCACAGTGTGTCCCGCAGTCTACCCGTTTGTTCACGCATCTTCATTTGCAAATGTTCATTGACATGGGTTATTGGTCTGCTTGAGGCCTCTGCATTCTGCTACACTATCAATACTGGACCCTCACCAGGACTTCTCTAGAATATCCTGCTGTTGCCCTGTGTCATGGAGATCCTGCAGCTTTGGATCTGTAGGACTGGCCCTTTCATGCACTCCCGAAGACCATAGATGGGGTAGATGTTTGGGTGGGCCAACTCAAAGCCCTGGATCAGGGCTTGAGAGGTAGCTGAGTTGGCCTGCCCATCAGTCCTTCTGGACCCCACACCACCAAGTCGAGCTCTCCCACCCTGTCCAGGCTTGCTTACCCAATGATGTAACTTCAGCAAGGGTCAGGGTCAGTTTTCCTGTTCTCATGACCTTGGAGTCACACATTGACTACCAGGCCCACCTCTATTGTGCTGCCCCTAAAGCCACGCCCCTCACTGGCTGCAGTGCTAGGGAGAACAGGCCCTGTGTCTTGTGTTGATTCATCTGAGTCTCAGGAGACAGGCTACATTTCCAGACAAACTTTTTAAAAGACCATTTGAAAACACATATCTACTGATTGCTAGTAAATGCCAGTTGTAGTACGAAACTGGAGGGGAGGGACAATACGTGAATCAATTACTTAAAAAGGAGACAAGAACATGGAATTTCTGTGCTGGTCTGTGAAACCTTTGCTTAGAAGACATTGCGAGTAGAGGAGCCTGGTTAGGGGTTCGGGTAAGCTGACCCTGAGTACAGGAGAGAACTGACCCACCTCTAGTCTGCCCTGGGGTGGCATGGGTGAAGCACACACACACACACACACACACACACACACACACACACACACACACACACACATTGTGATGACAAGTACAATTATTTACTGGGAAGCAATAATCACAATTTAAAACCCTTTTCTGCTGTTGGCATCATCAGCTCATGTCCCTTTGAAATACAAGAGCTTCCCATAAGGATCAACTGATGGGCTAGGATAAGTTGGCGTGTGGTCTAAAGAGCCCCTCCTTAAAATTTGTAGAAAGGTTAACTTGAAAATTAAAATGGTGAGATAAAACTCTGTCCAAATTTATTCTCGTACTAATTCTTTATCAACCCATCACCTATTTGGAATAGCAGAAGCTCCAGAGTCAAAGAAATGAGGAGACTGTCTAGAATCAGGGCAGAAAAACTGCCTTGTTTCTTGGGCTCTGGAACTTCTCTGTGTGCAGACAATCCCCAGGCATTTCTTTCCTTGAGCAATCCAAGGTGAATCAAGGGGTTCCCTTGAGGATGAGTCTTGAGACTGCCCTGGCTCCCTCCAACTTCTATCCCAAATTACATGCTAGACATTTTCCAAGTACCATCATCAGAAGGAGTTATCAGAAGGGAATGTCCCTTAAGCCCAAGAGATCAGAAAGAAAGACCAGTTAAAAGGAAGAGGAGAGAAAGGTAATATGCTAAATGACTGTAAGTAAACGTCCTCCATAGCTGGGGCCCAAATACTGACTGGACACATGCATTCTCGTAGCCTTCCTGTCAAATAGTTTTCATATTGTGCTTTAAGCAGAAGTAAACTGAGACATAATCTAGGGATGTGAGAGGAACAAGGTGAAACTCAAACCCAGGTCTTCTCATGAGAAAATCAAGGTCTCGACCCAGAACACAGATAGAGCTTACGTAAAGCAGAGAAAAATCGTCTTCCCCAGGACCCATAGAACCTTTAAGACAGAGTCTCAAAAGAACACTTTGCAAACGTATACATGAACCCTCGTGTATTTAACAGTGCTGGGTTGGCTATAGTTAGTTTGAGGGGACAAAACAAAAATCCAGAGAACACCAGACTTTGACAACAGATTTATAATGAAACCAGAAGACACTGCAACACTCCATCCTCAGCCCTGTACAAGGGGAAGTTCAGCTTGCAGTGACCCTATGTGATATTGAAACTTGAAATCAACCCAGCCCAAGGCCTGTGTGATCTGTAGGCTTCGTGTTCTGGGGCAAAGTAGGCTGATAACGTCTGCCAAGTACTATCATAAGAGAAAAAAAAAAAGAAATTGTGCCCATGGCTTAAGAAATTTAGTTTACTCATATTTCATACCGAGGAGTCCTGTTGGCAAAAGGGCTATTGTGTCTGTCTCTGACCTTCCATTTGTATATCTGAGCTTCTTAAATCATTGTCCACTTGCCTAAAGCAGGAGATCTGCTGCTTCCTTCCTTACATAAATATTTCATTTACAGAACTCTGGGTGTCAGTGGGAAAGTGTACACTTAGCACATGGAAAGCCTTGGGTTCAATTCTTAGCATCAAAACCAAAAAAAAACCAAAAAAAAAAAAAAAAAAAAAAAAAAACCTCGAACATTTCAGAAGCAAGCATAGCATGTGGTCTGATAGACCTCCTTACTGAAACTTACACAACATCTGTGAGGGAGTCCTGATAAAAAGCCACTTGGGGATGTTTGGGGGAAGTAGTTTCATTTCCTGGGAAAGGACAGTAGGGCAGTGTGCTCATAGCTCTGGGATACATGCACATGGCCTTTATCTTTGTTAAAACCCCACCAACAGTAATGATACCTTCTCTCAGGCCTCCCACTGTCCTTCACAGCAGGATATATTAGTCATGTCAGACCCAAATTTACCTCTGTCCTACACAAACCCCTTATCTCATGATGGTTACTGTAACTTACTGACTTAAGCGAAACCTTGTCAGGAAACTGAGGTAATCAAAAACTCTAGAGAAGTTGGAGAAAAGGCATCCTGGATTACTTCAGGTTCTTCCTCCTTTGTGGGGTTCATTTTCTTCATCTGAGTCATGGTCAATGTTGCTGAAAGGCTGTGCTCGGCTCGCATGTTTGGAAAGGGTTTACGTATCCGTGTTTCTTTTTAAGGTACTTTGCTCTGGCTGTGATGGTTTGCCTCAGCACCTCTACAGCTTAATCTGGGTGTCTGTAGGGCTCAGCATAGCTAATGGTTGTGTGTTCTGTCATGTGGATCGGACTGCCCTGATGTCACCACTGTAAACCATTTTCAAAAATCTTCAGGTGTATTACATGATGAGTTTCTAGTTTGTTCTGGGCCCTTCCCCGTTTATAAGTCACCCATTGTCTATGCTGTTTTCGACCTAATGGCCCTACTTGGATTTAGAGGGATCTGCTGTCACTGACTGTCTCCCGGGATGATCCTTATGCTTTTCTGGTTTTCCCTGGGTTTCAGCCTTTGGGCTGGCTCTGGAGTGAGGCTGTCATCAGTCTTTCCCTTCCTGGAGCACACTGTTCTTGTAAAGCCTGCTCCTGGGTCAAGGCTCTCTACTACAGCAGTTCCAGGCTCTCCTTAGATGCCCAGGAGCAGGCCTTCCTAGGACCAGGATCTTCAAGAGGGATGTTTTGTGGTGACTCCTAAACTACATTCTGGAAAACAAACAATATATAATATGTACAAATACACATATATACATATACATACACACACACACACTATATTATATAATTTATTGACCACCTCCTTGGGATGTTAGCTCACAAGAGTGGGTACACAGAGGACAGACTTTATTCTGAAAGAGTTCACAGGTTTAGGAGGTTTAGAAGCAACAGACACAAACAAAACCAACAAGAACCGAGAAAGAATTTGGGGCCCAAGCAGAAACATGGGATGCTTTAGCAAGTGCTAAGCCACAAGCATCGGTAAGGATGCGGTAGGTTTTATAGAGGGAAGGGGTGGGAATACAGCTGTTCCAGTTTGAATATATTAAAGCTCTGAGCTGTTTTGAGAGCCTTGGGTGGTGACTCTCAGAGTTCATACGGGCGGGCGGGCGGGCAGGCCTGTGCCTCAGAGGAAGTCTGACTTGCATGATGCATTTTGAGTCTTTGGTATACAAGCAGGAATTAAAGCTGTGGGTGTTGAAAGAGACACTGAAGCCAGGGGGATGGGAGTGAGGAGAGCAGAGATCCCCAGGGGGCTCTGGGAAATGCTACCATTTAAGGGTTGAGTGAAAAAACAAACCTTGGTCAGTGTGTAGGAGGGGAACGAAGAGGAATGTGGTTAGAGATTTAAGAGTACTTTTAAAGAGGAAGTCATCGAGGGGATTAAAAGCTGTCTGTTCTATGTGTAAAGATGTTCTATGATTTTCAAAACAAATTAAATACATTAGGTGGGACTGTTATTGCTAGAAACATGTAATAATGCGCTAATGGCATATAAAAAATACCACAGCGTTTAGACCAAAAGCACATTAAACCTGGCTTTCAAGATGATATATTATCCTCTAGAAATAAAACATAAAGGACGGCACCCCGCCTCTCCGAGAAGGGGACGTGGATTGAGTTTGTTTTTCTAGCCAAGAGATGACATGTTCAGAGAACTGAGCCCTCTCTTTCACACCTACACCTTTTGTGGTCTGCTCATGGGTGGGTTGGCAGTGGCAGGCTGGAGTAATGGGGCAGAACAGAGCTCACAGACCCCTGAGAACTCCTTGCAGTACCTGGTCTCACTGGCTAGAAGAGCAATATATTAGTAACGCACGCAGTTGACTCACTCCCAGCATGCCTCACCCACGGAACTCCCCAGAGTCTTCCCAAGTCTCAGTGACCTAAGTATATTGCAGGAATTATTAGCCAATTTCACAGGAGACATAGAGTTGGAGAAGGTTCAGATCATACCAGAGCGATGAATCTAAAGAGAGGGGAACATATAAAGGGATATAGCTCCCTTATTTCTATGACAGTACTCTAGTTGGGGAAAATGAAAAAGGATTTAGATGACAAGCCCCCCCCCCACTGCCAGCCAGCCAGACACACACATACACACACACACACACACACACACACACACACACACACACACGAGTTTTAAGTCTTTAATTAAGATTGAAAAGTACTATTGTTTTTCTCTGACATTTCTACCTGAAGCAAGGTCTTGGTTCCCACATACCATGCTTTCCTTTGTTTTCGGGGGGGGGGGGTGTCTCCCATTATCTTGGTCTGCCCTCTGACATCGTTTCCCAACTCGTGTTTTTCTTTATTATTTCCCTCTCCCACTGGCCCAAGCCACAGACCTGTAACTGGACTGTCTGACTCACTGTGTGCTCCTCCTGCTAACAGACACCATGTGGGACAGGAGGCAGAAATGCTCTTTGCAGGAGACCAGCCAGAAACTCCTGCACTTCAGTGCCCTTTGCAATAAGAACTTAATTATCCTAATTAAAAAGCCCAACTTGTAGGGGGAAAAAAGATATTGGGGGGAAAATGAGTAGGCAGTTTGTCTTTATCCTTACGGTTTGTATTCCAGAGAGGGCGTCCCTGCTGCACTTTGTTTGAGAATGCTCGTTGGACATTCCCTAAGTACTCAGGCCTTGCTTGCTTGGGGAGTGCAGTGGCTTCTGAGTACTCAGTGAGGAAGAACTGTTAAGTCAGGTAGCTGGAAACAACTCAGACCTCATCTTTTGCAACCCTGGAGACTAAAAATGCAAATTCCTGGAATTGTTTCTGTCCAGTGACCTAAAGGAGAAGGTGTTTGCTTTTGTCTCCTTGCTGCTGGCGATCGTCGTCATCGTGCTCTGTGTGGCCGCCTTGTCAAGTCCCTCCTTGTGTATGTGTGTCGTATTGCAGTGGCACACTACTGTACCCTCAGCTTATCTTGGCTACATCTACCAAGACTCTGTTTCCCAGTAAGGCTGTACTTACAGGTAGCCACATCACTTCAGCAGAGCCTCTGAGGGAAGGTGAAGTTCTATCTAGGCAGAGGTTAGGATCAAGCACCTTCTCTTTTCCAGTCATTTCGCCCACCTTGACTGTTTCTCCTTTATGAGTGCTCCTTGCTGCTATTCCTTCAAGCCTGTGAACGCCCTCTTTGGTGAATGCATGTGCCTGTTCACCCACCCTTCAGAGAGCAGCTTCCAGCTGTGGGAAAGGTAAATTAGCTGAAGGGAGTGCAGTAAGAAATGCAGTAAAGCAAATACCCCCCCCCAAGTGCCTTTAACAGATATTAATACAATCCTTAGATGGTGCTTTGACCTAAATGCACTGGTGAAATTTTTGCAGTGGGTAAGAACGTCTTTCCAGGGTGTGGCCCTATTGAAGTAGGTGCGTTTCTGTGAGTGTGAGCTTTAAGACCCTCATGCTAGCAGCCTGGAAGCCAGTCTTCTCCTAGCAGCCTTCAGATGAAGATGTAGAACTCTCAGCTCCTCCTGCACCATGCCTGCCCGGATGCTGCCATGTTCCCACCTTGATGATAATGGCCTGAACCTGTGAACCTGTAAGGCAGCCCCAATTAAATGTTGTCCTTAGAAAGAGAGAGAGAGAGAGAGAGAGAGAGAGAGAGAGAGAGAGAGAGAGAGAGAGAGAGATATCCTGGATTGCTGTGACACCAAGCTTCCTGGTTTCACAATAAACATGAGAATGTCCATGACCAGAAAAAAAATCTTTTCAGAAGAATATCTTTTCCTGGGACACTCCAAGTGTGGGTATCCTCTGTCGCAGTACCTCTCTGTTCCTCTCTAAAGGAAAGCGGACAACTTGATTTATCTTTGAATTAGTGCATTTGTTCACCCCTGGTTCTAAGTGAGCCAAGGGAGATGCGTTCCTCATAAGGAAGTCCGTCGACTGCAAGGAGTTCGCTTCAGAAAATGCCATCCCGAGGTAGAAGCATGTGGACTCTAAGCCCGGTTTAAGCTGTGGGTAATTTTCAAAGAGTGAACATGGAGACAGAGGGCATTCAGTTGCTAGGAAAATAGAATAAAATAAACATCATCTCCCTGCCCTCTTGTTTACTTTTTCACTTTGGGGTGGGCTGCGCTGCCAAGCTGTCCCTCCCATCTCAGTGGTGGCAGGCTCACAGTCGAGCCCGCCCGCGTGTCTGTCTCTCAGGTGTGGGATGCAGTTGCCAGCTTAGCCAGGACGCTGTAGAGATCTCCCTCCGTGGTTGTAAAGAGCAAAAGACAGAGATAATAGTTCACTGGCATCAATAACCTGCCTCCTCCCACCTGCCGATCGCCTGGATAATAGACTCAGCGATGCCCTCCTCCACCCCCTCCCCTGACTCCGCCGCTGTCAGATTCTCTTCCCTTCCCCACAACTGGGAACTCGAGGGAGCAGATTGTTTTGGCTGGAATTAGTCGGGCACAGATGGTACCACCTGCTGCATGTTCCTTACTTCTTATTGGCTTCTCTCGAAGCTCTGTGAGGTTTTTGTAATTTTTTTTTTAAAAGAAGTTCAGAGGAAGGGGAAATGGCTGAGGCCCTTGCTCATGCCTGATTCTAGCCCAGCTGTTTTGAGCAGACTAGCAGCCATGGGGATCTGGCTGGAAAACGCCTACTGGGGAAAGGGCTTCCACCAGCATTCCCATTCGCCATATCTAGTGCTTCAGTTTTCAAAATACGAGCTTTCTTTGGGCCAAACAATTTCTGCTTTCCAGTGTGACAGATCTGTCTGTGACTAGATACAAGGCAGGTGCGAACGTCTGAGAAAAAAAAGAGTTCTCCCTCCTCCCAAAACACAAGGCTACAAAATTCCTTACAAGCAATTCACTGGGGTTAATGGCCCAATCCTCAGACTACCACTGTACCAAAAAATCAAGAGATTAATACATTCAATATTCTCACCTATGCAAATAAGACGCTGGACCAAAGAACCTCAGAAGTTCATCCAAAAGCCTCTGCTCTTCTTGCTTTATCTCGGCCCCTACACTACATCATAGGGGGACTTTCTAGTCCACAGAGCCGAACCCATTTGTGCTTCATCTATCTTTCCTTGCTGTTCCTTCTACCAGGGTCACTCTTGTTCCAGCTCTTCCCATGGTTCACTTCTTCTCATCCTTCAGTCTCAACTACCCATGAGGCTCTTCCCAACACCCCAAATTCTACCCGAGCTTTTCCGTCCCCCTCCTCCGTCTTACTCATTATTTTCTCACCTGCTTTTGTTTTTAACTAAGCCGTCCTAGCCGCTGGGACTTGTAATTGTTCGGTTTTCTACCTTCCCACCTGGAATGTACATACATAAAGGTATGCGTGTGCATGTGTGTGTGCGTGTGCTTGCATGTGTGTGGTTGCTTCATATACCACTGTATCCCTAGAACATAAAGTGGTTGTCTCGTTGTTGTGTCCACTTGATTGCTTTTAAATGCAATGGAAAACAATAAAATCATCTGCATAAAGATGAGAGACCCAGCCTCTGGTTCTGGCTCCTCTGTAGCTGCTGGATGATCTCAGGATTCCCCAGTAGGCGTTTCCCAGCCAGATCCCCATGGCTGCTAGTCTGCTCAAAGCAGATGGGCTAGAGTCAGGCATGAGCAAGGGCCTCAGCCATTTCCCCTTCCTCTGACCTTCTTTAAGAAAAATTACAAAACCTCACAGAGCTTTGAGAGAAGCCACTAAGTGAAATAAGGTTTTATTTTTTTTTCTAAACTTTAGCATTTGAAAGTTAAGGCTTGGGATAGGAAGAGTCCAGGATTTCTCCTACACGAACCTTCTTTTGTATTCTTCCATGAGTTCTGCTGCTACTGATTTGTTAATCTCCAAGTGCTTCCGTCCCTTGGAGCATAGCTCAAGCCTCATTTTCTCCTCTGATCGAGCGTTGAAAAGAACGTTTTCAGTGTGGTGTTTTGGAGAGAGTATGGAACACTGCTTCAGAGGGCGAGAGTTTTGGCAACCTGCAGTTAGCTGCCTTCCAGATGATTGTGAGATAGAAACAAACACTAGCGTGTTTTCAAGCATCTGCAGACCTCAGTTTCTTCAGCTAGAATATGTAGGTGGTAGATTAATTGGTTGTTCATGAAGGGTTCAGAGCATTGTACCTATGGGAATAACGGTGCTAGGAACTTGTAAAGTGGGCTCAGAACAGTCAGAGGAGAGACTGGAGAGGCCGCAGGCCCTCAATGTCAAGAGCCTTTGAAAAAACAAGTTGGCCAGAGGTGGCAGCGACTGCTATAGATTTTTGAAGGGCATTTCTCAAAATTGAGAACATCTCTGCCTGTCAGTGGAGACCCTATGTGACAAGAAGTGACAAGGTACAGATGCTGTGACAGCTTATGGTAACGAGGGCTTCCAACATGGCTTGTTTCCATTCCCTTCTTGCATGCAAAAGTTCTTATAGATCAGAAAAAAAAAATCAAAAACAAAAACAACCAAAAACCTTCTTGCAGGAACTAACCACCTAACCCATCTCTTTTGCTGTTTCCCGGGCCAATGGAAAAGAACAGTTTACTGTGGTGTTTGAAGAGATGATGGGACACTGTTTAGAGGACCAGACTTGATGCAATTAGCTACTTTCCAGATTATCATGGGCTAAAATCAAACACTTGTGTGTTTCCAAGCACTTGTAGACCTCGGTCTCTTCAGCTATAATGTGTGGGTGGTAGATTGATTGCTTTTATCCTTCTCAGTGTTACAAACATAAAGTTTTTATTCATAGGAAACACAATTTTTGTCAATTTTAATGTAGATAGTGTGCCATAGCCTAGTTCCAGCCATGAAGGAATTTACAGCATAAAGTTTTACAGATGAAAATCCCTGTGGAAATTTTTTTTTTAAATAAAAGTCATTAGTTTAATTTTCATGTTCAGAATTAAGGTGGTTCACATTTAGCAGTTCTTGTGGCTAGAACTCTGCTTGTTGGAAGCTTATGTCGACTATCCCAACACCATTTATTTCAAAGTGAATAAAAAAAAAAAACCCACCTTTTAGGGAACTGTCTTTGATATTGTAAATGTACTGTATGTCTCGAGGGAAAGAAAGGTGAGTGCTTAGAAGTAACATTGATTATTCTTGGGCATTTAGGAATGTCCTTTTAAACGAGTTGGGCGGGGTGACTTACATTTCCGTTTTTCGTCTTGCTTTAGATCTGCCTTTAACCAGAGTCCTGTGCACTCACACTTTCTAAGCATGTTCGGTAATGAGACGGTAGACCTCCGCAGAGCCTTTCAGACTGCAGGAAGTGGTTGAGGGTTTCTCAGTAGTTGGTGCTTTCCCTTTGTGCCCACACGGATCTTGGGCTGCCCTGTAGTTTTGGGAAATGTTTCTGTTGGAAGTAATATTGTTCAGAAGACATGTGAAAACCAAGATCCAGGTCGCTGTGGTCACTGAATGTACTTACTGCCTTGCTTTCTTTTACTTTAGTGGTGTTCTTGAGTCTCCTTTCTAAATTTGTATCCTTTTATTCATCAGTATTTTCAAGTGATTTAAAGGCTATACTACTCTTTCTCTAAACAAGACTAGACAGAAGTATACTGTAATTATTTGCCCTGTAATACAACTATTTTAAGAATGGGTAAAAATGATTATTGTGTAAGGAAAGGCCATAGTTTAGAAGTCTGCGTTTTATAAGTGATGGGGAGGAAAGCTAACTTAATATTTTCTCTATTTAATTGTTGACATACCTTAGAACTTGTTTCAGGTTTTATGAAGCTCTCTTTGGAACTTTGTACTTTTCCAGTGTCAACATTTTCAATGTTTCCAATTTCTGTAAGATAACAAGTAGAAAGTATCTCGGAAGCCCTCTGTTTAGACTCCATCTCTTGAATATTGTTTTTTTTTTTTTAAAGATTCAATCTATCCAACTGTATACACATAAACTTAGTAAAGCTACACACACACTCTCTCTCTCTCTCTCTCTCTCACACACACACACATATATATAATATTTATACACTTACACTCTCAAACTCACTGACACACACATAATATGTTCACTGACACACATGCACACATGCTCTCACACACATACTCACAAATTCACACACATATACACTTGCACATAGTCAGACAATCATGCACATTTATACATACATACACACACACACTCACATACACTAATACATACTTATACACACACACACACACACACACACACACACACACACACACAGAGTTCCTTTTGACTCTTCGGAAAATGGTCAGATCACAGGCAACAACCTTTCTCTGAATGCTTCCTTATGGAAGGTTGTTCTTTCAGAGTTGTTCTGTCCTTGCCAATTTTAAACTTCTTGCCAGAGAAGAAGTCTATTTTTAACACTTTGGGGGCTTATCCTTCATTTCCAACCTCGCTCTGTAGCATGAAGGAAAGCTGATGGGGTGCACTCACATGTCAGGGTCCTTAGGATTTGCAATTTCTGTGGAATCAAAGCTATGAATGAGGATGACCAATTAGAAATACTTAAAAGATCATTTGTCACCACTTTAATCTTCATGTATTTTTAAATCATCATTTTCTTTGACTAAAATTATTAGAATCTTTGTCATATTCTTCTCAAGGCCAAATGGGAATGGTGATGTTCATTCTCCATGCTCTGTATTTGGGAGTATTTTAATATGTCACACTAGATTATAGGTGGTAGGTGACTGTTTTAATAGAGGAGTTTTAGCTTGTGGCATATTCAGCACCACGCCGTCTCAATGTCATGTCTCTGATTAACGCTACACTTCACACACAAATGAAGACTGAGGGATTTATCCTGTTGCTTAAGAGCATTTGTTTAATTCAGAGATTAATATATTATCTTCAAATGTGAAACAGAGGCCTTCTGAAACTTTAACCCAAAAAAAAAAAAATTGAACACAGCCTATTAGCCCCAAACGAACATGTTGCCAATTCTCTCCATATTTATTTAAGTATTTGCTCTAAAGGAAGCAATTATTCCTTTATACTTCTTTAAATTTAGTATTGACATCTTTTATTTTGGGAAAGGAGGTCTTTTTTTTTTTAAACATGGATACAGGAAAAGAAAACTCTCCAATAAAAATATTGTCTAAAAAGTTGGTTTTGTTTGCATGATTTACTAAATATGTACAATTTCAATTCACAGCGAAGGTAACAAAGATTTAAACAGCCAACATCACAAATGTCTCAAGTTCTAAAAAAAAAAAAAAGTTCACTGTGCACAGTTTGACAATTTAATTGAATAAAAACCAAAGCTAAGCCTTCAGTATGAATCTTTTTCATGATGGGAACACGCCATGTATTTTCTTTGTCTTTGTTTCACGATGCATATTCAGTGACAAAAGCCCCTTCCCATTTTAGTATATTAGGTTATGTCAGTATACTGAAGAGAGGTACTGCAGCCTCTTGGTTCACCAATGTGATTTGTGATGTGTTCGCGTATATATTGTAGTATTTATTAATATATAAAATGTTCACACGAGTCATCTGTGACTTTTTAATGGTTTAAAATGTAGGAATGTTTTTTTTTCTATGTGTGTGTAACATTTTAAATTTATAGCTACGTCGTATGTGAGCCGTAATAATGCATCAGCGTTCCACTGATGTAAGGGAGGCAGAAAGGACTGTTCCGCTTTTGAAATATAGAGATGTGTCATCCCTATCTGCTTCAGAAAGTTTGCTATTACATGAATCCAAATTCTGTCGTCATTCTGATGTAATGATCAAGCGAGTGAAGTTCTAGTCATCGTTAGAAACAAATGCCACTGAGTACAAAATCATTGCGTTTCAGTTAAGAAGGGAGCCACAGCCTTAGCTACCTTAGAACATCTACAATAACATTGTTTTCACATATATTTTCCCCCACGTAAATTCTTTGGTGTTTCCCCCTCTTTTAGTGTTAGTGCTGTGAGTGGTGAGCATGCGATGCGAGACTCAACTAATTGTATTGAGCATATTTATTTGAATAATTGCCCCGTTTGCACATGACATAAGTCTGCCGAGTGTGTTTGTTTGAGTGTTTTTACACGTACATGGGAGCACATACTCAAATAAATGCAGCTGTGTTTATTACAATGTGCGGGGGACTTCGGAGCACACATGCTTGTTTGTGT